>NW_010388084.1:0-3881 GCF_000710305.1 Buceros rhinoceros silvestris | reverse complement strand
TGTGGCATCGTTGCTCTGTGATAAGCTCTGAGGAAGAGGAGCTCTTGCCTGGCAGCTGTCGACCAGGATCAGCTGTGGGCTATCAGCGGCTTGCAGCTGATTCCAGTTCTTGATCTCAGTCTTTCTTCTGTGCAGTGGCGCTACTGTATTCGCTTGGAGAACCTTGACAGCGAAGTGGTACAGCTCCGGGAACGGCACTGGAGGATATTCAGCTTGTCGGGCACCTTGGAAACGGTCAGGGGCCGTGGCGTGGTGGGAAGGGTAGGTATCGGGCAGCTCTTGGGTGGATTTGGCAGTAAAGTGCTTAGTGGGCAGTAGAAATAAATGGAACAAGAAACTGGCAGTGAAAAAAAATCCCACATGAGCTTTTCAGCTGATATTAGTACATTGAAACTTCCCACTGAGTATTAGAGACTGATCCTAACAGCCTGGTAATGGGAAAACCGAATTAACACGGGATTCTGGCACCAATCCCTGGGCAAGTTGTCTCCTGAGTAACTGGCAGTGATGCTCAGATGTGGATCCGTTTCTCTTCTCGTGGTACATTTCCCGTCCTGTGGGGAACTGTTCCGCTCCATGGCTGATGCAGAGTGGTCTCTTCTTGCCCCCCAGGAGCCGGTGCTGTCCAAGGAGCAGCCGGCGTTTCAGTACAGCAGTCACGTCTCCCTGCAGGCATCCAGCGGTCACATGTGGTAAGAAGCTCTTCCTGCACTAGTGGTTTAGGTGTGGGACCCCTCAGCCCTGAGCTGGGGCACGGTTTGGACTCTGGAGTTCTGGCTGAAAGGTGGGTGGAAGCAGGCTGGATGGGGTGTGTGTGAGAGTTAACATTTTTATGAGCTTCTCTATAGAGGTGTCCCAGTTAGTGATAAGAGGATTGGTTGGTTCTCTTCCCCCAGAGAGGTTCCAGGCGAATTTATAAGAATAAATTCTGTGTTCTGTTTAGACTGGGTTTGAAAAGACATGAAGCAGTTCTCTGTCATCGTCTGTGAGCTCAGTTTCTGTCCTTTCGGTCCTTGGTGCAAGAGGCGAGGCTCCCTGCTGGTGTTTCCCTCGGCAGCAGGGATGTGTGCGCCGGGGTCTGCTCTCCCTGGGGAGCACTGGGCTTGGAATCCACCCTTGAGCGAAGCTCTGCAGTGCTGTGTCTACGTGGGGTTGTTTATTCCCAGTTTAGTTCTGGTAAGGCCTTCAGTTTAACTGGTGTTCCAGTCTCCTCTTGTGTAAGTGCAGGTAGGAGAGTGCTCAGCTGAGCAGTCCTTCCCCTGTGCTGCAGGGTTAAAACGTTTTCCCATTGCTCTGTGAGTAGCACGTTTAATATCAGCTCTGTGTGCACAAGAGATGCGCGGCCGCCTCTTGCCTGCTGTCCTGCAAGTCCTGCTGGGCTCTGTTTGTAAAGGAAATTGTGGCAGAGTTAAGCTGCCTTGGAACTGCCTTTGAGTTGGGAAAAGCAAGAGAGAGCAGCTCTTTGCCTGGAGGATATACCCTGGTTTGCCGTGTTAAGCGCGTGGCATTGCCTGAGTCCATCCCCTGGGCAAGAAAACCAGCTCCTTTAGCAGTTTTTTCCCCTGCAGACATCTCGAGGAGAAAGATGGGGCAGCTCAGAAGCTGCTCAGCTGGATTTCTGGTATTCCGCTGTGTCCTGAGAACCTCTGAGTTTATCCCCAGCATCTTCTTGCCTGTGCCACGTCCTGCAGTTCAGGGCAGCAAACAAATTCTCTGTTTCTAGAAGGACAGGCAGATGCAGTGTGGAAATGCCCTTTCTGAGCTGCAGAGCAGAAGCTATTCCAAATCACATCTGTGATGAGATTTCATATTGTCACAGAGCTCTTCAACAGTGGAGCTTCTGCCACGAAATACGGATCGGAGTTCACCAGAATCAGCTGGTTCTGGCCCCTGTGGAGTGGGAGTTGGGTCCTCCTGGAGGCTCCAGTCACGCCTCTGTTCAGGAGATGTCTTGGAGATGTGATGTGAACCACCCAGGAGCCTTCCCAGAGATGAGTCGCTGCGGCAGGCAGGTGTCCCTGCTGCTGGACCGGCCTTACAAATGCAGCGGGATGTGGAAGAGCTCGTGTCTGACTTCTAGCAGACGTTCCTCGGTGTGTTTGTCCCTGCCTCAGCGTGATCTCTGCCGTTATTTTGCAGGGGTACTTTTCGATTTGAGAGGCCGGATGGCTCCCACTTTGATGTCCGAATCCCACCCTTTTCTCTGGAAAGCAACAAAGATGAGAAGACCCCCCCCTCCGGCCTTCACTGGTAGAGCAGAGCGAGTGCCGTGACCCACAGAGACCTGCGTGTGCTGTAGACCTTCGCCTCCCCATTACGCTGCAGCCAAGAACACGGAGCTTTTAAACATTTTAAACCATTTTTGTTTTAACTGTTGTCTACCGGGGAGGCTTTTTTGAACTTCAGTACTGGCTCTCTCAGGCTGCTTGTAAACATAAGCCGTGTTACAGTTAACCCTTCCCTGTGCGGCAGCTGCTGGGGTTGGAGATCTGTGCTGCTGCAGAAGACTGGCCCCCTCAGCAGGCCTGGACCCTTCCCGATGTGTTGTGAATGCTCAGCAATGTGAGGTTTCTCTAATAAACTGGCCCTTCCAGTTGCAACCAGTCTTCCTTTATAAACCAAGGCCTGGGCTTTGCATCCAGCTTATCGCTTCCCCCTTGCCCACGGGCAAAGCAGAGTCAGCCTGGACTACTTCTGCTTCAGGAGGCAGCAGTGAGGCTGTTTCAGGGAGCAGGAGAGTGAGCTCGGCCTTCCTGCAGCACAGGACCTAGCCAGCCCGCGGCGGAGCAGCCTGGGAGCTCCACAGCACGTCCGGGCTGGGCACTGGAGCGATGTTTGTGAGCGAGGAGAACACAGAGGAGGGGAAGGCGGCTTGGCACGGGGTGCTGAGCAGGCTCCACCATGCCTTGTGTGCGTAGAGTGCCGGGTCGTGCATTGTAGCCCCGGAGAGCTGAAGGGGGCCCTTCCCCGGCAGGGGCTTGCCTTGCCGCGGGGGTGTGTGTCCCAGCAGCTGGGGCTATGTTGTGCTGCAGCTGTGACCGTATTTCCTTGGTAGTTCCTGCTTTGGCAGGAAGAGCTTGTCCTAACCTGCTGTCAGCAGCGGCGAGGTGGTGCTTGGCTCTGCTCCTGCTTGCTCTGCTCGCTGGGAGGTGGTTTGGGGTTTTTTGGTGCAGGTCAGCAGAACTGCTGTGAGCTTATGAGGTGTGGATGTGGGGCGGTTTTGCTGTGACACACGAAGGGTCCGGTCCACAGCACAAGTGAGGCGTTAGCGCTTCTTGTAAGCCAGAGCATCTCTCGGCAGCTCTGGGGTTGCAGCAGGACCAGCCCCCGCAGCAGGACCCATCTGTCTCTGCGCTTTCAGGCTTCCTGGTGACGCAGAGGGATAGAGGGGGTTGGATTTGTTATGGCAGCCCTAGGCAGAAACTATCAAACTTTGCTCCTTCCCCTGGTCTCGCCTAAATCACAAGGTCTAACCGACTCGCAGGGCTGTTGCTTTTCTTGGTTTTGAGGTATGGTTATTAGCCCTTCCCCCGAGCAGACTGTTCCCGGTTGGCTCTGCGGGGCAGCGCTGGGGCCACCTCAGCCCATGGACAAACAGCCTTTAGCAAGGGCGGGGGAGAGACTTGAGCTACTGCTCAAACAGTGTCACCGGTCTCTCCGTTCTGTGTCTCATGTCTCCCTTCCTGTCGGTGCTGCTTGTGGACTCAGAAAGGTTTAGACAGACCAACCTGCTTTTGGGGGTAGAGAGGGACTGTAAGGAGCGGCCCACAGCTGACAGCCCCACACTGCTGCTGTCATTGATTTCTTCATAGGAGGAAGGCGGGGTGGGGGGACGGAGGGACCCGTAGGAACCTCCTGCCTAGCTCCGTGCCGTGGCTGGA
>NW_010388083.1:0-5075 GCF_000710305.1 Buceros rhinoceros silvestris | reverse complement strand
AGGGCAACAAAGCTGATGAAGGGTCTGGAGAATAAGTCCAGCGGCTGAAGGAACTGGGGTTGTTTAGCCTGGAGAAAAGGAGGCTCACAGGTGACCTTATCACTCTCTACAACTACCTGAAAGGAGGGTGTAGTGAGATGGGCGTCATCTCTTCTCCCAAGTAAGAAGTGACAGGAAATGACCTCAGGTTGTGCCAGGTGAGATTTAGATTGGATATTAGGAAGAATTTCTTTACAGAGAGGGTTGTGAAGCATTGGAACAGGCTGCCCAGGGCAGCGGAGTCCCCATCCCTGGAAGTGTTTAAGAGACGTGTAGATGTGGTGCTGAGGGACATGGTTTAGGGAGCCTGGCAGTGCAGGGTGAATGGTTGGACTCAATGATCTTAAAGTCCTCTTCCAAAAAAAATGATTCTACGGAAACAACAACAACGACAAAAAAAAAGTACAAGCCAAAACCACTCAGCTCTCTGAACTGGTGGTTCTGGAGTTCAGCTGAGGGAAAGCAATCTCCCTCTGAAAGGGGGGAGACAGTGCCAGAATGATTTAGTAAGCAGAAAGCCCAGGTAAAACCAATATTTAATCTAGAAGAAAGTCCAGTAATTACTGTGTGGTAACTACTGTGTGGTATCACATATCGTATTTCCAATCCTTACTAACAGCAAAACAAATCTTTAACTTGGGGACCACTGCAGGCTTCACACATTACCCGAGGTCCTAGCCCTGGATTTGATCCTGACCTGTGGCATTATCCACAGGTGTGCCATAGGCTTTATGTGACTTCCACAGCTTCCGCTCTACTGACAGGTTCGTCCTGAACCTCAGCAATGAGAGGCTGCACTGCACGTCTTTACTGCACAAATACCTCAGATCAAGGCAGATAACAAAAATGGGAACAGATTCTAACAGCAGTGTCAGATATGGAGGTCCACACTCTCTGGTTTGCTGAACCCAAGTGTATGCCATTACCATTGACTCTGTAGCAGAAGAAAAACCACACACGTAACATGCTAGTCAATACAGAACATGCAAGGCTCACTATTGCCATCTATTCAAGTTTCTCAGCATGTAAATAGTGAATGAATTTCAAGCAATTCCTAACTTATTTCTATTTCTAAAAACACTATCAGAAAAATTTCCTACTAAAAGGTTGTAAAAGAAACTGAATGGGGCAAAATATAAGCAATGAGCTGAGACAAACAGAAGGCAAAAAAGGAGCCAGTTCAAAACTTACAGCTTGCTGTACTGAAGAAATAGTACATTAGCTTATTTTAAAGTATATTCTCAATCAAGTGAATCCCTAGAATCACATTTGCTGAACACTGCCTTTTGCTATCCTGAAAACTCAGTTGCAAAACCTGCAGGACCTGCAGGTTGGTAGCACACAAGAAACAGGAGAAGCCTGCTGCTAATCAAGCAGACCTGAAATGACTAAAACGAATGTTAATCTCTAGTCACTAACCTGTTCACTCTTTAGCCCTTCAAAACAGAAGAAAAGAGAGCTTTTATTCAGCTCCAACACAAATATGGTTGTTTACATACAGTGTTCAGTATGTTCAGCCTTGATCTGGAATTATTTCAGAATGTGGCTGCATATTTCACAACTTTTGCTATTTACACCCAAGACTCTCCTGGCTCAGAAATGTTGGACTGACTTTCTCGCAGGTAAACATTCATCTATCTGTGAGAAACACGTACTTGAACAGCTACTAACATGTCTACCGAAAAGATTTTTAATCGTAACCTCCCCTGGGGTTGAAGAGTGCAAAGACATGACTGGCACCAATGACTTGCAGAAGGTATTTCAGCATTACAGATAAAAGAAAGAGAAGTGTGTACTGTTTGGAAAGCTGTATTGAAACAGGGGGGTTTTTTCCTCCTTTTTTTTTCTTTGTAATTCTATGAAGTATTCAATTCAGTATGATGGAAACATGGATTCTGAAGGCAAAAGTAGATACTTCTTAAAAAAAAAAAAAACACAGCTGGAAGGAGGTAAATATTTTACTATATGGTTAATGCTTTGGTATGGCAGCCTTGAACATGCCTTCACCTTGCACAGAAACCAGTGGAAGGTTTGATACCTGTCTATGATCAACAGCTGTTAGCATTTAGTTAGGAACATAACATTAACTGCATGTGGAACAAAATGAAGGATTTTCCCCTCCCCAATCACAAACACCGGTCTTAAAGCTAAAGAATTGCTTTGCGTCCACAGCCAACTGAAGGAAAGTCTAGAAAAAATAGTTTGAAACTTCCCATCTGAGCACAGGAGATGTATGCTGGGCTGACCAGTATTCTTTCCTTTGTACACCTTGCTGATAGCAAGAAGGAGCCCACAAGAGGCAGCAGGACAAAACAAACCAACCAGCAAAAATACAATTACTATTTTCCAACTCTTGAATCACATCTAGCTCTGTACCTTTTAAGTTCTAATTAGAGAACTCTTCCTGCTATCCTGTGTCTCCAAACTTATATAGCACCTCACCTACTCACTTTGCCACTAAAATACCTCAAAAACCACACTGCATCTCTCCTGTATCCCAAATACACATCTTGACACCACCTATCCTGACAGCCATAGACATCTGTCAAGAAAGGAAGATGTTTCAGGTCAGACTACTCTAGAAGACAGTGTGTTTTATTTACATTAATTTAACACAACTGTACGCTAAAACTTTAGATAAAGCATCTTTGGCTAAGTTGTAGTACCTTCAGCTAATGTGTCCTGTTGCCACCCAGACCATATATTCCCAAGCTTGGCTTTGATAAGACATCTCATAAGCTCAATATTCCTGACAACGTGAGCATGGGCACACAAGAAAGCAAACACAGAAGTTTTTACTTGAAAACAGAAATAAATAAATAAAAATGAAAAGACACAAGTCCCAGTCATTTAAAGGCTACGTTAAAAGTCTATCCTGTGTTTAGAAGTTTGTTCAAATAAAAAGCTAGGCACACTGGCTGGCATCCAGGCATGGTAAGGAGACACTCATGCTCGCTCTCTCTCAATATCTGTGTCAGTGAACAACTTAAGATTTTAAGAAAAGCCGCTGAATTTGTGGGTTTAACTTTTCCGTTATTTCATAAGAGGATGGAGGTCAACAAGAATTTAAACAGCATTATAAATAAATAACGGCCATGCTGACCTCTTATACTTCTCCAACCAAACACAGGATGTCTGTTAGATTAGCTAAGAGGCATGCTGCTTGTTAAGTACACAGTGTTTTAACACAACATGCTTTCATTCTGTTATAAACACTTAATAACAAACGCGCATCGCAAGACACAGCAGAAGAGCTCCCCTACTGGGCTGATTGCTCACTATTCAGAAGCTTACAATCCACTCGAATTAACTACTAAATAAACCTGTATATCTACCCCTTTTCACCTCCCAGAGCACTGTAACCCCCAGTGGCTGGCAGTAATCCAAGCCAGACCCAAATTAATGCAGAGCCCAAGAACCTCTTCAGTTCATACCCACTCATTCCCTCCCTCCCTTCCTTCATCCCAACTTCTATCTGGTCTTTTTACTGGAATGTGAACTGAATGTTAGTAAATGGTAATTTTCTCCTTCTCCAGTCAAGAAGGGGGAAGAGGAAGAATATTTAGAACAGGAAAGCAAAAAGCACAAAGTGTAATTGGAAAGCCACAGCTGGGGAGAATGCTACCCGTCTTCGTAATCCCTTAGCTTCCAGGTCCTCTTCGAATTTCATTTAACACACAAAGGGATCAGCATGGTGTGATGCAAGAAGGTGAAGAATCTTTTTGCAAAGTAGGTGTCAGTTAACAAAATCAGAGCGCAGATCAAAGCTATGTAGTGTCTCTCCCTGCTGCACTCCTGATGCACTGCATCAGGGTCTCTGGAGTCCCAATGCTTTTCTTACAGTTAGTCATGGTGCATAAAATAAAGCACAGGCTTAAGTAATTCCAGTGTTGGAGACTAGAATTTCTAATGATTATCTGATGTCTATCCACATATTTCTCTAGCCTTCCTTCTGTTTTTACTCTAATCTTTGTTAGCTTTACCTAAACCATGCTTGGCAGAAATTGAGGCCAAGTCACAGTACAATTTGTAGAGGATTCCAGAAGAAAGAATATCTTCCAGGCCTGGTGTTGAGTTTCCATGTTCCACCGCTGGAAAACTGCAGTGCGTAAAAAAGACAGAAAAAGCACTGAAGAGCATCTCTAGCCTTAGCTTCAACCCTTCGAAGGCAGGAGTTACCTGCAGTTATCAGTGATATTTTAAAGAACAACATGACAGCAAGAATGACAAGATATGGGAATTCAAGACAAGGATAGCACTTTCTAAGCAGATCTCATGGATAGATTCCTCAATAAACATGTTACTTGGGTACAGTGTGTTATTAAAATATCACCATAATCCCCATTTGTTTGAAATCCTTCTCATACCCGACTCACCAGCATGCATGTTTGCAATACTCCAGTATATATTTGCTCACTCTACATTCTATACACATTTCACTCCACTGAAAAGGAGTTAAAACACAACACTAGAAATACTATGAAATGCTACACCAGAAACACGGCCCAGCTAGAACTTGCGCTCTAACCAACTGACTCTTTGAGGAAGATGCAAAACCCTTAAAACACAGCCCAATTTGCAATATACCAGCAGTCAGTTTTTGCCCTCCCTCTAGCGACCAGCCTGTCCTAAAAAAAAGATGAGGACTGAAATCACATAGCTGATTTGAGAGCATTTCCATTCATCCTGACTACTGCGGCCACAGTAACAATTTCTTTTACATGAAAAATGAATAGGAAAACTAAAAAAAAGACAAAAGTTGTATCCTCAGATTGTTTCAATATTCTGTATGTACAGCATGTTCCATAAGTCATCTACTACAGGCTTATTGTAGGTTTCCACTCATTTTTGTCACCTTCATGGTTCAATGGTTTGAGAGAGATGGGCCTAAAGGTAGCTTCTGGTGCTGGGATAGATTCAGAAAAGCACTAGGGACCCAGGGCAAGGCAAGGACTAGGAATTCAGATACAAATCAACAGCTGGATATAGTTCCACTCTGTTCTTTAATTTCCCACCCCACTCCACCCAACCCCCCA
>NW_010388082.1:344-5931 GCF_000710305.1 Buceros rhinoceros silvestris | reverse complement strand
AGGCCCCCACGCATCGTATCCGGGGCCTGTCCGTGTGTGTATCGCCATCCCCCCGCCCCGCGTCGTGAGGGGAGGCCTCCGCTACCGCCCACCACAAGTGTCTGATGGGTGACAGCTTCAGTTGCGGGAACACGCGCGAACAAACAGCCTTCATCGCGGCGGGAGGAGAAATACCGAGCTGTAAAAGGGGGCACGAGTTTTCTTTTTGCCAGCTGCGAAAGGCAGTGAAGCTGGACAGAAACGGCACGGCTTGTGCCTGAGGTGGCTGCGCTGCCAGTTCCGTCACTGCCCTCTGCCTAACACCGGCACTGACCAGAGCACCAGGAGCCTGCACACTGCAGGGCAGCTCCGAGGGCTGCCGCTAGCCCCGCCCTCTGCAACCGCGAGTTTGAGGATGTCTTCCTTTGTCTTAGCTGGTCCACTTGCATCCGAGGGTCTTAATGCAGCTACAAAGCGGCTCTGCCTCTGCTAACGATGTGGTGAGGAGGCAGCTGCTGGCACACGGCTGTCTGTCCTGGGGGGACTGGGGTAAGCGGTGCTGTGGTTGCCACAGCAGTGTCCATATGGGTTTTTTCAGTCCCTAGTGTAACTAGTGCTATATAGAGATAGTGCAGCTGAGCATTAAGTCTGTTAAAAAGATCTGCCATTGCTAAGTATGCAAATATTTACCTAAAAAAGAAAGGAAGGAATTTCCTCCCCTTCTCTTAAGTAGCAAATGCATTTTTCGCTGTTGGTAGTGGGTTTTTTTGGTTGTTTTGTTGGGGGGTTTTTTTGGAGAGGATGTTTGGGTTGATTTTTTTTTTTTACAGTACAGCAGTGTACTGTAAAAAAATACTGTATGTATTTCTCACTCTTTGTAGATGAGATGTCTTACACTACTGCTGTTCAGTTTTTAATCAGGCAAAAGTGGTTTCTCCAAGTAGCTTCCACTGAGAAGCTACTAGAAGTCTAACTGTTCCTGCTTGGCAAGGAGCACTCATTCCCAGTAGTGACTTCAAACTGAAACGCATCTCCAACACACTGTGCATGGTCTCTGGCTTTCCTCAGATGTGACAGACACGAACAAGGGCCAACATCTCAATGCATAAATGCATCATGTTGCACCAGCTGTGACAGTGAAGCTCACATGTTCAAAGGAAAATGTTTCCTTTTGAACATTTCCTGTGTAAGCTGGCCACAAAGGAATAGTGCTTTACAATATATAGTTTGAAATCTACCTCAAGAATTAGGAGAATTATATTCCCTTACAAAAAAAAAAAATCACTTACACAACATACATTAATGCATTTCTTAAAAACCCAAATCATACAATCACGTGGAGACCGTGCTCCAGAAACAAGGGGAGAGGGCTTCCGTATGAAGTCCAGTATAGTCAGTTTGGCGATCTCCAGTAGGCCCTAAAGAGCTTTGCCGTTTTAAGACCGGAGAAGCTGCAGAGCAAGGCAACAGAGGAGTCTATGTGAACTTTCTCATAAACCGGAGTTTTGCATAGGCAATGATAAGGAAGATGACAGTCATGCAGAAGAGAGCCACTATGTTTTCCCACATTGCCCAGCTGGTAGGTGGGATTCCTTGGCTGCACAGGTATGCTTCACCCGAACACCTGCAGAAAAGCATGGGGCAGAAGTTGATGTTAGTATGTGGTGCAAGTCTGCAGGTAGTCACTTTAACTCCTGTTCCACAAAGATTCTTCTACCCTCAACTCTGCAAAACAGGTGACAGACATGGAGTGACTTCATAAACTAACACTAAAAAAGCTTAAGGGACAAATCTAGATCTCTGGATCTCACCATTTTTCAGTAGTATCCTCACTGTTGTTTACAGGTAGCTGGAAATTTATGAGTAAACCTCAGAACCACAGTAAACCGTGCTAAGTACAAAAGCATTAGTTTCACACAGGGGTTTGGACTCCAAAAGCTCACAGGTCTACTGCTTCACAACAACCCCTTAGCTATCCATGCATGGCATTTCCATTACTAAGTGATCCTGGGTTTGGGATCACTTAAGAAAACCAATAAGCCAGGGCTAAGTTATCAGAAACAAAGCTTAATTTAGCTCACCTGCCTATTTTTAGGAGTAAAGTTTCATCCCTACTTCACTCTTGGGTAATTGCAAACTGTTGCTATATAATCCTAAAATACATTACTTTGGGAGGTATTATTGCGACTGGCCTGTGAGTGGTTATTCTGTGAAACATTGAAGTCCGAAAAAGTCAGACTTCTCTTTAAGCAAGCCATCAGAGTTCAGGCCCAAGAACAACTATGAGTTAGAGACTTACATTTCTCCTGAAATACTGGGGGGACAAGTGCCTGTATCTCCCACAGACGCTGTAACATTTGGATTCTCACCACAGAAGTAGAGATCTCTGAACTCATTCACTTGAAGAGCCTAGAGAAAGAGGCAGACATCAGATTTTTACAGAGTTAGTGATTTGGGGTGCTAAAATTGAAACACCTCAAAGGAACTCAGTTATTAGAAGACATGTATCACCATTCTTGAAATCGTATGTTTATGTTCCTTTTTCTTTTGAAGTTCTTAATCCTTGCCCTTCTAAGGAACTGCTCCAAGTTCTACATGCAGGATGGTTTGGTGTCTGAGTCTTTGGCTTCGAAGTTACATTTCAGTGATCTAGTGTTGGGTTTCTGTCTTGCCTGCTACAAGTTCCCATTCATCCACTTGCATCTGGGCCAATCTACTGACCCAGGAAACCATGTGGCTCCATGCAGACACCCCAGCAGCAGCACACTGAAGCAAATGACACAGCCAAGGCAAGAGGGGAAGGGTTCCCTTACAATGGCATCCCGGGCTAACTGCAATCTCAGGGGACATTTCCATGTTCAGCAACGCTGATAAAACATCCCCAAACAGGGGAGGTCTCACACATCTCCCCTCCTCCCTGATCCTACCTTTCTCTTCCACTGCCGGTCAACGTGGTCCTGCACACACCACCCTGCACCAGCACCAGTGTTCGTTTCACTCATTTTTACTGCAAGGTAGGGAACTATTCGTCCAGATAGGCTTGGCCAGGGTGAAGACAAGGAATGGAAACACAACTCCCACCTGTGACCAGTGCGTGACCTGCTATGTCTAGTTACTGTGTTTCAAGCAGCTGTACCCCTGGCCGCCTTCTGGTAACCCAGCTCCTTATCGCTCAGAAATGGCAGTAAGTCATATTTCACTTCAGAGGAAGCCACGCTGAAGACTAAGACTCTCAGGCATTATGGTAAATCCTTTAACCAGCTGGACAGTCAGTAACCTCTGACTGTCCACCCAAACACCAGTCTCTGGAGAGGAGGAGAGACCTTATTCTAAGCCACAGGCATTCAGACTAGGAATTAGGGCCTCACTGGACAGCTCCTTCTGCTGCTGTCCGAGCAGCACTGATTTTGTGGCACAAAGGTTTTGCTCAGTCTCTGAAACTTCCACCTCTCACATAGAGATGAATTTTTGCTTCCTTTTAGCTGGTTTGTTCTTCATTTATCATGATTATGCAAAGAAAGAAACCTATTTATACTCAAAACCACTCTAGGAAGCAGCACATACAGCTACATTACTTGCAGGAGACCAGTAACTACTTCCTACTCACAGTGAGGCCGTATCGGGGGATGCTTAAGTACTGGAGCCAGTTCAGCCATTCCATTACAGAAGGGAGGTTTACTAAGAGACCTGAAAAGATCTAAAATAGAACAGAAGAGACTAATGAGTCACAAACTCTGTTTACTGCAAACTATACTCTTCCTGCACAGATACTGCAGTTGCTCTCTCCTGCCTGGAAAAAGGTTTTACTTCTCTTTGACTTCTTAGCACCATTGGACTTCATAGCCAAACATGACACTTCAGGCTGTGCTTTGTCACAAGTGGTTTTGTGCTTACAGTCAAGAAGTTTCATCACTAACATTATCTCTTTGAAAAAGAACTCACATCCATCATCTATGAGTAGTCAAAATTCCTTTCTCTCTCACTTGCTCTCTTCCTTAGAAGCCCTTGAAGATCACTTAGATTGCTAATATTGAAAATGCAGGATTTTTTTTTTTTAATCAATTTTGTAAGGACAATTAAAAAAAAACAAACCAAACCCACTTTTTTAGGGCACACTGTTTGCAAAGCTCTGGTGACACCACATCTACTGAATTGCACCTGAGCAAATATTTGACCCTTAGATTACGAGTTGGTAGAAGTACATCTTTAACTATAGTAATAATAAAATCGCAGGCATGGGGCTGACATGCTACTGGACTGTGGATTCTCAGCCTCCTTCAGGCTGGCTCAAGCCAGTCCTCTCAGCCTGTCTCAGCTGCTTCCTCACCTCCGCCGAATGAGCACACGCACCCTTATGTACTTACAAGCATCAGGACAAAACAAATAGTGATGAGCAGATTGGCCACAGCCACCACATCCATCCCAGCACTGATAGCCAGAGACATGGCTGTGGCAGTGTAGGACACCAGTACCAAGGTCAGCACAAAGAAGAAGAACCGTCCTGCCACAGCTTGGTATCCTGCCAGAAAGGGAAGAGTCCAGTAAACAACTGCATTCTGAATCCCAAAGAGGTACCCCTGGATTCCTACACAAGACAGGGAAAGCAGGAAGAAAGACCAAGTCTGGAGTCTGACAGGAACTATGCATGCTCCAATGGCCCAAAGAGCATTACTGACAGATGTGGTCAAGCACATCCCTGTCTTACACTGCTGGTGTCTCTGCCTCTGCCCCAGAGTCCTCCAAAGTTAGGATGCCAAGCCCTTAAATCTTTTGAAGGTTCAGCTTCTGAAGGTTTTGTGTTACAGACAGAGGAATTAAACTCTGGCTAGGTCAGAAATCAAATGTGTTGGAAGATGACAGGTTCAATGAAAGCATCAATTCTTTACCAATCATCCAGTAACTGATGCATGAGAATATGATGACTGGAGCAGTTCTCATGGGCAGCAGATCTCCTATCATCAAGGCCAGGAAGTAGGCAGACACACGGTAATATCCACTGGTGTACTGATGGCTGCGAGGACAGGAAGGAGGGGAGTTGTACAGGTTTAGGTTATCTAGAAAGCAGGCTCCGCATGTGTGTCTGGTTTATCCTGATTGGGTTTCTGTCCTCTTTACTACTGACTCCTCCTCTATATGCAAGTTGCTAATTTTCTCTGGGCTATCTCTTCCCACTCTGTAAAGTAAGCGCTGACCTATCTCACAGGCCCTGCAGTCATACTGAGAGCCCTCCAATACATGAAAGGCTGTGAGACTGCTAACTAACATATAGTCAAAAAGCTCCTAAATCTCTTTTCCTCAACACAAGAGCATGGGAAAGTACTAAACTACTATTAACTGAAAGAACACTTCAGCCACAACTGACTCATACAGCTGCTTCCAGGGGAGAAGGAATGATACCCAACAATGGGAAAACACCTTTAAGACATCAACTCACCTCCAGTTCACAGGCCAATTAAATGTCCTTATGATTGTTTCGCTGCTTAATGGAGCTCATGAAAAGACGCTTTAACTGGTGTGAAAATCCGCATTGACTCAGCTGGTAAGCTGAGCTGGTAAGCAGGACAGACTGGCAAGAAATGTCAGTGTGGGG
Source organism: Buceros rhinoceros silvestris (assembly GCF_000710305.1). NCBI lineage: Eukaryota > Metazoa > Chordata > Aves > Bucerotiformes > Bucerotidae > Buceros > Buceros rhinoceros. The sequence goes on along the minus strand of NW_010388082.1, from coordinate 362 downwards.
GAGATTCTCTCCTGAGCA
>NW_010388082.1:0-236 GCF_000710305.1 Buceros rhinoceros silvestris | reverse complement strand
GTAGTTTCTTCCCGGGCCAGCCGTTAGGACCAATATTAAGCTGCTCTGAGCAACCTGTGGGTGTGCAGTCCAGGCACAAATCTCTGATTTCCTCTTTATGGCATAGGATCTGTCTCTCACCCTTTCATCCCATGAATTAGAGACTATTCCAAACTACAGATTCATGTATATACATGTATATATAATATATATACACTTGTATAATATACATTATATATCTACATATATATAATAAT
>NW_010388081.1:0-5054 GCF_000710305.1 Buceros rhinoceros silvestris | reverse complement strand
TTATATAAATATATATATATACATAAAAAACACAAGGGTGACTCATATCTCTGAAGAATATATGATACTACTGATGTACACAGACACTGACCAGATGCTACCTGATACATAAAAACTGCAATGTCCAAGCTTCAGATGGCCTTCAAGATGCAAAGTCCCTTCCCCACAAGGCTCTCCTCTGCCCCTTGAAAGCTGCTGGGTACCATGACTACAAGCTCCCGCCAAAAGGCTCCTCTAATGGGAAAATGGGTACCAGTACAGGGCTTTCATAACAGGGAATGTTGCCCTCACAGATATCACCCCAGGAGGTAAAAACAAGCAAGTTGACACAGCATTTCCACTTCTGCTGGACCAGGAAGGTGAGGATTTTGCAGAGCTCTGAGATACACATACTTCATAAACAGCATGTTTTCTTTGTCTAACAAAAGGCATTTTCAAACTCATTTGAGACTTTGATATTTTCTTTCCGATTTGACACTCCTCTCTGTGAAGGGGGAGAGAAAAGAAAAAAGAACACTGCTTCTCCTGAAGCCAGATCTCTATGCTACAGAAGAAACATTTCATTAGAGATCATCCCCCCACAACAGAAGCGGGGTCAGGGGATGAGAGAGAACACACATCCTGCCAGTGCTGTTGGATGAAACTCAAGAACTTCTCTCCATCTGACTGACTTGTGGTTGTTGAAGATTCCATGACATTTCTGGCAACAGCAGTAGGGCTCTGGCTACAGTCCAGCTGCCATCATCCCATGCCTGCTCCCAAGGTTTCTACACAGTTTCACTCTACCTGTAACAGCCCTCTTTACTCCATCCTGGACATAACATGTCATGGCAGATGAACGAGAAGGAAAGAGAATGCCGCCCATCAGTTCTTTTGGGAAGATGGTGTTTGCAATGAGGCTTAGAACCAGACTCACCTCCAGAGATACAAGTCCCATTTTACAATACATACCTTCCCCACTGTCAACTAAGCTTTCAGAGCATGCACTGCCTGAGCTGGGAATCCTGCAGGGCAACGTCACTGAAAGAACCTGGTGAAACAGGCCCTTTACAACTTCTTCTCTCTATGTGTCCCCCGTGCCCCAGGCTGGCGCCCTTCCCCTGTACTGTAAACAGATTGCTTCTCAAGTCCTGTTCTGCAGATTTCAAACCCAGAATCAGCTTGACACGTGCAAGAGCCTTTTCCTTCCTCCTTGCACACTCCCCCGCCCCCTGGATTTGGGCATCGTTGTTCCATTTTGGAGACTATTATATATGGAGTCTCATCAGCCAGGAAACAAAGAAGTTATTACTTGACAGAGCCCTGCAGCTGGGAATGTGGAAGACAGGGGGAGGGGAGGGAGAGCACCGAGGGAGACAGGATGAGGAAGGGGGGCTGGTAGCAGCATTATGAAAGTGATCAACAGAAAGGACAGCTCAAAGATGGGAAACATATTTAAAAAGCCTCAAGTGGGACAAGAAAAGAAGGAGAAGAGAAAGCAAGACCAAAACGGAGAGTGGAGAAGAGAGAGAGCAGTTGGTGCCGACAGTGCCATGGGTTAAACACACGGGTCTGTGGGTTTGTGTAGCCTTTGATTCAGCACTGACACGCTCTGGCAAGGGAGGCCACCGGAGCTGTCAAATCCTTCACCAACGTGCCCATCAATTGTATTCAGCTCTCCCCGACCCGCACTGGCATTTTAATTACTGTTGGGTAAACTAATTTGTACAAATGAAGGCAACTCTGCCTAATAGAATATGCAAGCTCTCTGACCTCTGACAGGCGATGACACAAGATACAAAAGAGGCAGAGGAAGGCTTTTTATCAGAGCCTTATTACTCTCTATTACTCCAATTAGTTAAGCTCCAGTGCTCCTAATTGGGGGAAAAAATTGCAATTAAATCAATTTTTGATGGGCTGAAAGTGGGTTACCGAACCGCCCTGCCTGTGAAACACTGATATTATAGCAGCAAAGGTCAAAGTCTTTGTCGGCACCTGTGGGGCCCCCACCTCCCTTCTCTAAGCCCCTCTGTGCCCCCCACAACAAACACACGCAGCTCGCTAAGGCGAATCATTAGAACATGTCATGTCTTATCGCGGCCGCCACCATCCCGCTAACCTCATCAGTTGACATCATTACAGAAGGTAACTCCTCCAGCATGAATACAGTGCTAAGGTCACACAAACTTGATGGAGCCCCTGCTGAAGAGCCCAGGAGGCTGGGGAGCAGATGCAACAGTAACAACATTGTGAAGGGGAGAGGAGGAGGTCGGAAACTCTGCACAGGGAGTTTCGGCACCTTCAGCATGAGGCTTCTCCAACAGACCAGATACACACAAAGGGAGGGAGACAGATAGCACGGGGAAGCAGATGCTTCTTCCCCAGGGGCATTTAATTTGCAGGAAGAAAAAAAAAGGCACAGCATCAGTTTAGCATTTTCTTCTCCATGAGAAAGCAGACACCACAAACATGCAAGAAGTCCCATGTGCCTTTGATTCAGGCAATGCTGGACAAAGCCAGGACTGGGTGGTCATGCAGGGCTGATGTTGCCCCTTCACTGCTCCAGTGCGATCCCTTTAACCCTACTTTGTGCCTCTTGCAGGATGACCAGAGAACTGAACCAAGCACCTTCAGTATCTCAGAAGCAAGTCAGGACAACTGGGTTATACGCTAACAGCTCAGTAACAAACTGAACAAAAATCAGCAGGTAAGGCAGTTGCACTAAAAGTCCAGCCCACTGTTAATGGGCCAAAATTACAACCTTCCAGAACAAAGAACGTGGGAATTGGAAGGCCATTTAGATGAAGATAGGATTGGAAGAGCTGAAGAAGCAAATGACAGGATATAACTGTGCAAAACCTGAAATAACAAATGCAGGTTGCATCCAATTTGCTAGAGTTCTCTGGCTTTTGGTTCCAGACTAAGTCTTTCCATATTTCTCAGTCCTCAAGAGCCTTCCCACGCTCCTCTCACATCCTTGCCATGCAATGCTTCAGGTCCAGACCTTCAGTGCAAGGGAAAGATGACAAGGTCCATCAAACTGACTTAAACATTTTCTATGTTACTGACTCCTGTTCTAGGCTCAAGGGTACCCGCACAGCACTTTGTTAAAGCCTGGTTTCAGGAGTCTCCTCGGGTTACTGTACTACTCTAGACTCAGCACAAAGAAGAGTTTCTATTGGGGCCCAAGAGCTTGCTTGCATGCACATAAAATACTCTTGTATTTGGACTCAGTAACAGGACTGAGCTCACCTGCACAGAGACCCACTGCCGCACAGCCACGTCTCTGTTCCTCAGTGAATAACACTGCCAAAGAGAATCAGCAGCTGGAGGCAAACGACCAGGCTTGTTCAACTAACAGACTGGAAAGTGCTGGCACATTTGCTGCTGCTTCCTTGAGCCTCATGTGCATACCACAGCATCCCTCAAGGTATCAGTCAGCTCAGGGTTGAACTGTGCTCCTGATATGCATCGTAAATTGCACACAGAGAAGGTACAGAAGAGCTCTAAACACCCCACCGGGGACTCAGCACTGAGAGAAAACAGAATGCGTAAAGATGACTGCATCAACACCGCCACATTTACAACCACTGCTGCTCCCAGAGGAAATGCCGTGCTCTGGCAAGGAGCACCAGTGACACAGGAACAGACAGACTAATAACTCGTTCACATGCCACCTCGAGCCTCAAGTGGACCACTAGAAAGTGGTCCCCAGAAAGAAGGTATTTGCATTTCTTACTGAAGGGCACTGTAGAGACGCTGGGTTGAAACAGTGAAGTCTCACATTCAAGGCAGAACTCCAGAACATTTAACAGAAGCAATGCTCATGGCATTGTCTCCCATGTCATTTACTGCATGCCTCAGTAGAGAGATACCAGATTCACTTCTCCAACCCTCTGCCTTGGACAACTTCATGTCTTCCTCCAGACTTCAGACATCCACAGGCTGGAAACAGAATAAGCCTTTAATACTCCCAAAGGCCCACTTCCCTGCATGGAAGACAGATCACCTCTACTCTAGCAAGTTGCCTAGCAGGTACTCAACCCAGACACCTCCATCTTGCCTTCACTGCTTTGAAGTTTCAATCCATGTTGTCTGCCCAAGACATCCAATAATCTTGTTCACTGTCCCTTCACCAGCCCTGTAGAAGGTAAGTTTTGTGAAAACAGGCAGCCAGATATAGAACACAGTTTCCATTTCTGAAGAAGAACTGAGCCCAATGACATTAAAACAGAGATTCCAGATAGGGCAGACACAAGCACACAGACCTCTTCCACAATGCAGCACTGAACAGGAAAACATCCTTTATCAGAAACTAGTTAGTCTGCTCACAGAACAACCATAGAATTGTTTTGGTTGGCAGAGACCCTTAAGATCATCAAGTCCAACCATTAACCTAGCTCTGCCAAGTCACCACTAAATCATGTTCCTCAGCACCACATCTACACCTCCAGGGATGGCAACTCTACAACTTCCCTGGGCAGACTGTTCCAGGGCTTGACAACCCTTTTGGAGAAAATTTTTTTCCTAATATCCAACCTAACACCTCCCCAGCACAACTTGAGGCCGTTTCCTCTTGTCCTATCACTTGTTACTTGGCAGACCAACCCCCACCTCACTACAACCTGCTTTGAGGCAGCTTTAGAGAGCCTCCTTTTCTCCAGACTAAACAACCCCAGTTCCCTCAGCTGCTCCTCACAGGACTTGTGCTCTAGACCCTTCTCCAGCTTCATTGTCCCTCTCTGGACCCGCTCCAGCACCTCAATCTCTTTCTTGTAGTGAGGGGCCCAAAACTGGACACAGTATTTGAGGTGCAGCCTCACCAGTGCTGAGTACAGGGGAGCACTTCCCTGCTCCTGTTGGCCACACTAGTGCTGATACAAGCCAGGATGCTGTTGGGCACCTTGGCCACCTGGGCACACTGCTGGCTCATACTCAGCCGACTGTCTGAACCAACACCCCCAGGTCCTTTTCCACTAGGCGGCTTTCCCATCGCTTTTCTCTAAGCCTGTAGCGTTGCAAGGGGTTGTTGGGACTCAAATGCAGGACCCAGCACTTGCTTTGTTGAACCTCGT
>NW_010388080.1:7950-11981 GCF_000710305.1 Buceros rhinoceros silvestris | reverse complement strand
TTCAATCTAAATGATTCTATGATTCTATGATTCTTGCCTTACACACTATCTGCCTTGTGCTAGAGTTGTCATATGATTATGGAGTTCAAACTCACACGGTGACTGGGCGAAAAAGTAAAACAAAGGAATTTTTAAAAATATGATACAGAGACTGTCTAATATGTTTTTAGTCTCAACACAATGTTTTTGTTTATTGGATCGGTTTCTTGGATTTTTTTAGTTGTCATAATGGAATGGAGAATCTAGGAGTTTCAGGAACTTTCAATTTGACCCACCCTTGATTTTACATAGCAAGATGAGACCATACTCTTTCTTTTGTCCCGTCTATTGCAACTTTATTTTTAAGATGGATTTTAATGCTGAGAGAGAATAAAGTCTTTTATGGACATTAAGCAGAAAAGGAATTTTGGTCAAGTTTGCATATTTGCACAAATGATGTAGTTCAGCTAAAATAAACTAACCATTCTCTCACGGCAAGTTGTTGTTAGTGATAATAATTACTGATGATAATTTGAAATGGTAATGTCTCATGCCTTTCCTCACAGGGTATCATTCACTCTCCACTTTAATTGCTGAAATGTGGCATCTCCTTGCTGGTTAAGTAAAGTATGTTCTCTTTTGTCCATTTCTCAGCTAGAGAAAAGTCTGTGGTTTGGGTTTTTTTCAGTAGATCAGAGCTGTAATTTCCAAAAGCCCAGCACTGCTAAATAGTGAGGCTGAAAGACTGAGGAGGTCCACACCTAGAACTCAAGCTTTTTGGGTGCATGGCTTGTGTGTTGACAGAGGCTGTCTAACAGATTTTCCCCATTCTGTGTACAGTAATTCTTTATGTCAGCTTTCTGTTACCATGCAACTTCATGCTAATTTAATGTGTGCTTTATTCTTTTTCTCCACTCAGATATTGTCCAATAACCCTGAGAAGTGAGCTACCTTTCATCTTGCCTTAAAGAAAGCTAAACTTTGAGGTTTTCTGATGAGAGGAAAACAGCAGTGATCTGTTCTATTCATCACTGACACAGGCAGCATAGAAGAGACACTCTTTATTCTTACTGATTTCTATGACCAGTCAGGACTTATGGACTTTATGTTGTGGTGAAGTCTTGTAATTTTGAAACCTATTTATTCCCAGCAATAACATCTTGTGGATAAGTTAGATTGACAGTGTTTAGACTGTTGGATTGGTTTAATCCTAATTAATTTTAATTGTTGCACTTTTTTTCTGCACTTTTTCTTTCTTCTGGGTGTTATTGTATTCAAACATGGGATGGCCATATGAACCTCTTTGTTTTTGAGGTACATTTTTGGAAAGCAACCTTATGAATCCTATTAGGTTATTTCTTAAAATATGCAATTGACACTGATGGTTTGGGTTATCATTCCAACTATGACTATAAAAGCTGTTGCAAAATTATTCTGACCAATTGTTTAGAATCGATTAACAAATAAAAGGATAATTTATAAATTTACTTGGGTGAAGCTGGATTTAAGCTCTAAATAGGTTTAAAAATTCTAGCGGTAAGAAGTCTAGTAATGTAACCTGAAAGACATTCTTCAATGTCACTATTATTTGAATAAATATAGAAACAATGAACAAGCCTCTTACAAAACAAAACAAAACAAAGCAAAATGAAAAAAGCCTTGAGGGAAGTGGAGACTGTTGGATTAAGCTTAGTTTGACAGCCACTGACTGAGTGAGTCAACATCATTTCCAGGTAGATGACTAACAAGAGATCCTGTTTTACCCAGCTGTGTCAATAACAGCACTACTTTTTTGGCAGATGAGAGGTCAAATTCATAGATATTAGTGAAACATTGGAAAATGAAAAACTGACTTCATATGGACATCTGTTTGCAATATTAATCTGCCTTCATATAAAAGAAATACTTATGGAATGTCTCAGTTGTATTGATGTTCATTACTATTACTTTCTTCTGAACTTCGACATTGCCAGAGTTGCCATGATTGTAAAAAACAGATGTTTGATGCTGCAGCAAGTTATATAGTGCAGCAAATTAATGCCTCATTATAATTAAAAATGCCTGATAAATGTTACATGTATAAAGGAAAACAAACAAAAAGGGAAACAAAATACAAGGGAACAAATAATAGATAACCCTTGGTAGAAATGAGTTAGCAATTTCTTAAAGATTTTTTAAGCAAGCTCCCTTTAAACCATGATTCCAAAAAAGTATAGCGTCAGCAATTTATGCAAATAGTTTATACATAATTTAATGAACTTCCTTTAATATTTTGGATAAATAGTAAAAATATTTTCTTGATGACAAAGAGCAACTGTCATTTGTCTAGTGACCAGCACAGCCCCAGCCCGTGACAGAAGGAGAAGTCATACCTCTGTGACACTAGCAGAAACAGCTTGCATACCCACCTACTTTAACAGCAATTTTCGTTTGCATTGAACCTCAGTCTTGCCTTATGTTCCGAGATCATATAACACAATAGGGACTATTGAAATAGAATATTTAGTCTAGAAATGCATTTGGGTTGTCTCTTGTGGACAGGCATAGGCAGTCTATTTTGGATGGTTCTGGGTTTTATTCTTTTCAGCTCCTTTGAGGCACAGTGGAAAGCAAATATCCTCAGGGACTCAGTACCACACCAGCTTTATGGCCCTAATTTAATGAAGGACTGACAGTAGAGAACTGCTTACAAAGAACATATCACTGTGCTGTAATAACTTTGCAGAACTTGTTTCCTCTATTCTCACCCATAAGCTGATGTTGCTACCAGTTTTGTTGGATGTCACACGGTTGGCTAAGGAGCAAAGGAAATTTCTCTGAGAGCAATCTTTTATATTTCAATTCTCTATGTAACTTTTAGACTTTCAGGACAATTGGAAGTTTAGCTGTATAATATCGCATGTATGTTTGTGCTGCTACTGAGAGGTGGGCACTCTGCTAAGAATAGCTGTAACGAGTCAGAGCAGGATTTGTATCACCTTTGGCAGCGGGTAAGAGAGGATGGTTAACAAAGACTATAAGAACAGATTAAACATATACTGATCCTGGTCCTAAATATCAGTGTGTACCTGAGGGTCTACCTGAGCTAGAAGGAGCTTTTGAACATCCTCAACAGATTCCTCTTCCATGAGTTTGTCTGATGCCCACTCGAACATGTAAAATTTTAACAACCGCAGCCTTCTGTGACAAAGACTCACAGTTTACCTACCTAATACATGGAGAGGTTCCTCTTTTTCTTTAAACTGCATGTATGTTAGCTTCTTTGGATGCCTTCCAGTTTATATCTTGGAAGAGATAATGAACAAATACTCCCTCTTTGTCCTTGTCAAGCCACTCATCATTTTGTAGATGTCATGGCTGTAATATGTCTCTTACAGTCTATTTCCCTTACTCCTGAAAGATAGACTGTTTAGTCATTCCTTTTACACGGGGTGACTTACAGCTTTTGGCATGCTTGATGTCCATCTCCAAAGCTTTTCCAGTTCTAGTAAGTACTTTTTGAGATGAGTTGACCAGGATTCTACACAATATACACACTTTGGGTCCACACTGTGGCATAATCGTATCCTTTATTTTTTTGTCAGTAATTCCTGACATTCAGTTTTCTCTTCAGTTTCTTAGAACTCACCCAATGCTTTCATGAAAGGTACATTGAAAGCCCAACGTGGCAGAAAGGTCGGAGATAAGTTCTTGATTTGCAATCTCTCTGCAGTTAGGGGTCTCCATCTTCTACCCTAACTAAACCTACCAGCATGCAAGGAAAAAGTGTTTTTGTGAATATAATATAAGGAAGAGTAAGTCAGTTAGTTTGGCTTCCGGAAAGGGAGTCAATCTGAAACACAAATACAGGCTGAGCAATGAGTGGATTGAGAGCACCCTACGGAGAAAGACTTAGGGTTATTGGTGGATGAAAACAAATATGAGCCAGCAGTGTGGACTCACAGCCCAGAAAGCCAATCACATCCTGGGTTGCATCAAGAGAAATGTGGCCAGCAGGTTAAGGAAGGTGATTCTCATAGATTGAGGTAAAGCAGTTTAAAAATTGAAATACG
>NW_010388080.1:0-7760 GCF_000710305.1 Buceros rhinoceros silvestris | reverse complement strand
GGGAAAAGGAAATTAACAAAAAGAGAAAACTCAAGAAAGACAAGTGATACAAATGAAAACAATTACCAACCTACCAATAGCCAGCCTGTCTGCAAGCAGTGTCCCCCTGACCGAATTTCCCCCTAGATTCATTACTGAGCATGATGTCATATCGTATAGACTATCCCTTTAGTCAGCTGTCAGGACTATGTTCCCTCCCAACTTCTTGTGTTTGCTTGCCGGCAGGTTGGTGTGAGGAGCAGAAAAGGCCTTGATTCTGACTAGGCACTGCACGGCAGTAACTGAGAATGCTTTCCATAGAGTGTAAGAGCTTTTGATCCTCACTTACAGGAAATCTGGCAAGGAAGGAAGGAGACTGGCATGGCCAAGTCAAGAACTGCTTGTCAAACCAAAGCAGAAGAAGGAAATCCACAGGCAGTGGAAGCAGGGACAGTTATCCTCGGAAGAGTTTAGGGACATTGTCTGGTTGTGTAGGGTTGGCGTCAGGAAGGCCAAGGTGTGCCTAGAGCTGAACTTGAAAAGGGATGCAAAGAATAATAACAGAGGCTTCTACTGCTATGTCAATCAGAAAAGGAAGGTTTAAAAAGAGCAAACCCCCTCTGATGAACATGACTGGCAAGCTGGCAACAACAAATGAGGTGAAGGCTGAGTCGACTAGATTTTTGCCGCCGTCTTCACTGGCAACCTCTCTTCTCACTGCAAATCAACTCCCAAGTTGATGCACCATGAGACAGGGACCAGTGGAGAAAAGTTTCTCCCACTGTAAGAGAAGTTCAGATTCATGACCACCTGAGGAACCTGAACACAAAGCAGAAGAAGGAAATCCACAGGCAGTGGAAGCAGGGACAGTTATCCTCGGAAGAGTTTAGGGACATTGTCTGGTTGTGTAGGGTTGGCGTCAGGAAGGCCAAGGTGTGCCTAGAGCTGAACTTGAAAAGGGATGCAAAGAATAATAACAGAGGCTTCTACTGCTATGTCAATCAGAAAAGGAAGGTTTAAAAAGAGCAAACCCCCTCTGATGAACATGACTGGCAAGCTGGCAACAACAAATGAGGTGAAGGCTGAGTCGACTAGATTTTTGCCGCCGTCTTCACTGGCAACCTCTCTTCTCACTGCAAATCAACTCCCAAGTTGATGCACCATGAGACAGGGACCAGTGGAGAAAAGTTTCTCCCACTGTAAGAGAAGTTCAGATTCATGACCACCTGAGGAACCTGAACATACATAATTCTATGGGACCTGATGAGATGCACCCCAGAATCCTGAGGGAATTGGCTTTCTTGAGTTTTCTCTTTTGGTCAGGTTGAAGAAGACTCTGAGCAACCCTGTCCAGTTGAAGATGTTCCTGCCCATTGCAAGGGAGTTTGGAGGAGATGACCTTTAAAAGTTCTTTCCAACCCAAAGCATTCTATGATTCTGTGATGACTAAAACATCCTTGCATCAACACTGTTTCCAGCACAAATCCAAAACTTAGCCCCTCACCAGCTACTGTGAAGGAAATTAACTCTATCCCAGCCAAAACCAGCAAAGCAGGGTTATGAAAAACAAGAACTGCATCTTCAACTGGCTAGAAAGAAATCAGGAAAACATTTTCAAAATCTGGAAAGTTTTCTCTAAGAATCAAGGTTCATTAAGATACCTGGTAGGGGTAAACTGGAAATACACCTCCAGAGAGCAGAGTATAATGAACTCATCCTTCAGTGGAGCACGATTATACCATTGTACATTTGTATTGTACTTTTCTATATGCATTATTATTTTCTATTGATGAAATTTTGTGACAACATTGTATATGGCTGTGAAAGTCAGTGCTACTCTGTTTGACTGCTTCTTGCTTGACAAAAAGGTTCCTGCTTTGAAATCTGTTTTTGTGTTCCGTGAAATGCAGCTGCATAAGTCTTGCAATGGCTTTTCTGTTACAATTTTGTAAATAAAGCATCCTAATGAACACACTTGAAAAGTTAATAGTCTATAACTTTGCTCAGAGAATGCATTCATTTTCTCGGCCTGCAAATTATGTGTATGCCTAAGACAAGTACCATAACTGCCGTTATTGATTTCCAGGCGACACGTCCTACAGGAAAAAACAAGCTTCTTTTTTTTTGCATTCAGAATTGACTCATCTTGTCTCCTTAAAACAAAAATCCCATGCCTTACCAGGTGTTTTTTTGTGGGATTTTTTTTTTTTTTTGTTAGCTTTCCTTAATTCGTGCATTCTGCTTATAATGATATTCTCATTATTATTCTGGAGGGGAACTTTTATTTGTACCATCACCCTTTCTGATAGTGCTTTACTGGCTCTTAGAGGTCTCATTTCCATCCTCTAGGGTTCATATCAGTGACAATTTTCTGATTCCTGGATGTTACTCTAGAAAGCAAAATAAAGCACAGAGTTATATGATAGCAAAACAATTAATGACACTTTTCTGATGCCTACAAAGTAGGATGAGAAAATGTACACCACATTTTTAGCTAAATTTGCTGTCACCAGAATGATGACTGCAGCTGGGCTTATGGGGTAAAATTTAGCAATCTTCTTGACAGCAGCTGAGAACAGATCAGCTTGTCACATCCAGAAGCTTTTTTAGATTATGTAGTGATGCCAGATTCAAAACACGTCATATCAGTCTTCTTCATGGTTTCATGAAAGGTGCAGAATTCTGACAGTCACAGAAAAGCTAGGTCACTCTCTTAATGCTGCAAGTTTATTTTCAGCAAAATGAGTGTTCTCAGAATGGTATGAAACACTCTTTGTAACTCACACGATTATGGTATGAAAGAGTCGTTGGTCATCTTCCTGAATCATTAAAATGAAAGTAAATCTATGAAGAAAGGCTACCCTCGTACTTCTTACATAGCATTTCACCTGATAGTTTTAATGACCTAATTTAATTTTTCGTGGTAAATTAGCATACTCTGTGTGCATGCTTAGACGCTTTTATCATCTATCTAGTATTTTTTCAACGATTCCTCAAGGACTGTCTTGTAGTTGAAGAACAGTTAGATTCAAGAATATGTAATCTTCAGTAACAAAAGTCCTGACTGCACTTGGTTTAGGTTTGGTTTTTTGGGTTTTTTTTCCCAGTTTTAATAGTTTGGCGGTTTGCAAGAGTTTAAGATAAAACTGTACCCGATATTAATATTTTGCATTTGTTACAGATAAAATCAGAGATCAAAAGTGTTAATGGGTGTAAAATTCTAAAAAGTGTAGATGAAAAGTATGTTATCCTTCAAGCACTATAATTTCATTGAGTTATAGTAATTTAATTTTATTATTAATCTCTTTTTCACAAAAAAGCTTTTATTCTAGAAATGTCCCAGGTGTCTGGCAGTTCTTGGTGCTTAATTGAACTTGATTGTGTCACAGATGAGCAAACAAAAGTTGCAAAACCTAACAAATTAAACAAAGCAATGTAGTACTTGATATTTTCCCAAATCTAAAAATAGAAAATGCCAATTGAGAGCACACCTCTATTGCATGTGCCACATTTGTTCCACTTCTAACAAATATTTGATTAAAACTTGTGTTATATTTTGTTTGCATGGTACCTCCTGCAGGTTTTATATCAAAGAAATACTGCTTATTTAAGATCTATTGTGTGAAATAAATGATTTTTAAAGAAAAGCAAATTCATATGTCAGCTATGATGAGTAGTTTTGCACAGTCCCTTAGAGATTTATAGTTTAATAACTTTCAGATCAATTTGATGAGATCATTTTGAATAGCAGTGTTCCTGGGTGTTGAAAACAACACCTTATTCAGATCATGAATTTGCAGAATTTTTGAGCATTTTGAGGCGATTTAGAAAGTATTTCACAAACCAATTCTTCACAGTTTGGGGTGGGGGGGGTGGGGGAAATGTGCAAACACGTGATTTCAGGTATGAGATTTTTATTGAAAACCGGGAACTGTGCAATAGAACCATTAAGATTATATTGAATTCTTAATAATCACTTTTTATTTTTAAAACAGGAAACATTCACAGATCACTACTTGGATTTTTCTTTAAATTGTCAGTAAACACGTAGTAAATAGCCCATGTTAAGATACTATTTGCTCATTAGAGCATTCAGAGTAATTTCGTAACCAAAACTTGGCCAAGATACTCTGATGTACTCCATCACTATTTTTGTTTTCTTTAAAACAGTTTCAGCATACTCTAAACTTTGCTAAGCACACCAGAACATCCTACCAGAACAGTAAAAGCAAGCGGCATTATAAATAGGGTTTGCATTTCAGAAGATCCATAGTTATCATTATAAAACTATCGAAACCATTTATGTTTGTATTGAATAAAGGAAGAAAAAAAATCTCAGTGTCTATGTTTTTTCAAATTATTGGTTAAAAAACAAGTAACCAGAAAGTGGAGCACAATACTAGAAAATGACTGTCAGCCTGCTGAGCTACAGCTGTGCTTTCTGCATCAAAGGTCTTATTTCTCAATTTCTCTTGCACTTTAGCTTAGAGGAAGAGCATGAGGCACACAAAAGCTTTGAAGGCTTATACATAAAACTAAGGAATCCTAGTTATTTCTTGAGGATACCCATGGTACACTTCTTTCATGTTTGGTCAACTGACTTTAAAGAAAGCTTAATGCTTTGCCAACAACAATGGAAGACACTCATACATAACACTCACTCCAAATGATACCTCTCCTATGTGACTATTCCAGTTTATCATGGCTCTGTTACTACATGATAAACAGGTAACATTGACCATTTTTGCAGTGCTTTCCCTTTTCTCTGTTAGGTTTGTATTCTGTTTTCCAAGGACTATTCTTGAAGCTGTCAGCCAACCATGATGAAAATGTGAGAGAAACTATATTAACTTTAAACAAGCGACTAGGGCTGTATGTCTCTGCAGCTCTAGTGATCATGAGTCATCATGCAGTTCGTGGGTGACTGTCACTTTCACGCTCAGATTATGCTATGATTTATTTACATCATATTTTATACAGTGGCAAAAATTGTTTTCCGGTTCTTTGTATAGTTCCTAAAAGAGTTCAGAAAATAAATTTTAAAAGAACATCTGGTAATAAAAGAAAGGTATCTAATGTAAAAGATTGTTTAAATGTCTTCTGCAGATGGGAAACTGTAGAAAAAGGACAGCAAGAAAAATTTTAAGGCAAGTACAACTACTTGTCTCAACATTTTCTGACAACAAATTTTGATGTAATACAAGTAGAAATGCAGTTTGGTTTTGTATTTAGTAATTTCAATAAATAAGCAAAGAAGTTCCGCAATCAAATTTAATCTTGGATAACTTGAACTGGCTGGAAATTTGAAGTTGTAAGCCATAAGATCAAGTGTGTATCTCATTTCCTACCTATGAAATTAAAATGGTATCCTTCTTTTGAAGATACCCTGCTGAGCACATAGCAACAGCTCACGCCCGTGATGTGTATTAATCTGGTCTCTACACCAACAGCTTATCTTTTTTTCATTACTGTAATTCTCTTTTCTTACTCCCTTACATTCTTGAGGATCACTTGAACATACTTTCTCTCTTCTAGGGAAAAGTACTCTAGAGTTGACCCTATTTTGAGCAGAGGGTTGGACCTGATGACCTCTAGTGTTCCCTTCCATCTTAAATTGTTTTCTGGTTCGAGGTACAAAGATGTAGACTCTGCTTGAAGTATTTTGCTATCGAAAATCTAGGTTTTACCTTTTCTTAACTAGTGTAACTACCCTTACCTTTCTTATCGACTCATCTTTCCCACTTCCTCTACTTCTTCAGTATTCCTTTCTTCCACTGCACACATGGAGAAATATTGCTAATGAAACAACAGTTATGCAGCTATTTGGACAAAGATGGCATTTGTTCATTTGGAAAATTAATGAGATAGCTAACCTTAATGAGAACCGTGTACTTAGGCATATCACAGCTACTCCATTTCTAGTCTATCCTAACCAAGTTACTGAGACCATTACGAAATATATCAATTGTAGTAATCATAAGGTCTTATTAGAGATTTTTCCTTTCTTTCATTGCATATTAATCTCTAAACCTCTGTAGATTGATCTCTTTCTTTGCTTCGGGAACTTGGGTATTTTAAATTTCATTTTCTTTATGTCAAACATTCTCTTACTGTTTCTGCTTTATTTTAAAAATCTCTGTACCTATGTCCATCCCACTGAACTCACAACTGCATGTCAGTTCTCAGGTCTGGGTTCTGTGGTTCCAGTCGCGTTGGACCATGTCTATGTAGAGACAATAGTATACCACTGCTCTGGTTTCAAGATATCGCTCTGAAAGTAATATCATACTGAAGTATCTGAACTGCAATGTAAATACAGGTGAAAATCACATCAAGCAATTTGAAATGAACTTGGTTGAAAATGAGGGTATTAAAAGAAAGATTGCTGTGAAAATCTTGATTTTTCCTGAACACAGCTACTTTTGACTCTTTGCTCTCATCTAATTATCTTTTCTTCACTTCAACGCAAATAAACTCTTTGGTGCATTTTCCACATCAATTAAAATGGTTTATGGTGTTAGAAGATGCTTTTTTTTTTTTTTCCAGAAACACTGGTGCAGCATTTGTACTTAGTCATTACTTGTTGAGCTCTCTAAACTATTTTTATCTTAATATTTTTCTAATAATTTTTTAATCCTTTTACACTATAGTTTTTATTTTAGTTCAGTGTAATATATTATCCTTATCTTTGTGTGATTTCTTTATAATGCTGGTTAGAAATTGTGCTTTTAAAAAACATGTTTGCAAGCTTCTTTTCTATCATCTTTCCATTCCACATCATTTTTTATTTTATAGTAAATGAATGACTCAATCATTGACCCCACATTTTAATCAGAATCTGAACATTGCTATAAAAGTAGGTTTTGACAATATCTCAGGTTTAATTTTTGTTTTGTTTTGTTTTGTTTTTTCCCCTCTCTGGAAAATGTAAATCTTCTTTTTAAATCAATGTTGAAAGTTACACATTCAAGCTCTTCTGAAAGGATTAATCCACGGTTTCCAATATTCTTTCCAGATCTGAAAATAAGGGATGTAATTTAACCATAGTTCAAGCTCTTAGTACTTTCATCAACATTTTTAGGAACTACACATGTTCAGAAAAGAAACCTAAAAGGAACATTGAGACTGTTTAAAAGTTCTCCTTAATATCACAAGTAATATGCACAATATACCGTATAAATCAAAATAATTGAAAACATATATCTGATTTGGTAAAAATAAATATTGAAGCATTTTCATCAGTCTACATACACAGAAGGTCATCGAACTTTGGCAAGCAAGAAGACAAGATTTCAGATTAAAGTCTGTAGTTTGTGGAAATGTAGGAACAAAACCAATTATTGTTCAGAATTACTTTAAATTATAGAGACTAAGTGTTTCATGAAACCTTAGTATCATGTAACTCTTAATGACTGATTTGGGAAGCATTTTTAGGAAAAAAAGTTTTTATAAGTCACTTAACGTATTCTCCATTGATCTTTGGAAATTGCCCTGCAGGATGTTAAAAAAGACATTTTTAGAAGTCCTGACTATTTTATATCACTTTTCATTACATCCAATTATAGTACTTTAGAGAGCTCAAGGAGTGGTTGTGAATGGTGTCAAATCCAGTCTGCAACCAGTCACAAGTGATGTTCCCCAGAACTCGTTACTGGGATCAATTCTCTTTAAGATCTTCGTCTATGAACTCAACAAGGAGATTAAGTGCACCCTCACTAAGTTTACACGTGACACCAAGTTAGACGGGAATGTTGATCTACAGAGGGATCTGCACAGGCTGG
>NW_010388079.1:87242-101308 GCF_000710305.1 Buceros rhinoceros silvestris | reverse complement strand
GGTCAATGGGGGCAGCTCTGGGGGTGCCCGGGGCTTTGCCTCCTCCCGGAGAGGTTCGTGCCAGTCTGCAGCAGGCAGGAAAAGTAAGGCTGCTCCTCCGAAATACACCGTGACACCCGGTCTGCAAGCACTTGCTGCTGTGGATGGGTAAAAGATGAGTGTGGATCAGGATTAAGGATTTTATTTTTTGGTTAGGTGAATCGAAGGATTCAGGGATAGTATTTTTTCAAAGAGAAGAGGTAAGTCCTAGTGGTGGGTCAAAATAATGCTTTTTACTTGTGCTTCCTTCCTCCCCCAGGCCTGCAGAGCTGTACTCCCATTGGGTATGATGTGTCTGACTGAGCAATGCTGCCCAACGTGTAAAGTGGGGAAATGCTGTTATCATTTGAGCAAAGATTATTGCAGGGTATATGTGGGAGGGACTGTAATCTAGTGGTTAGAGCATGGGAATACAGTCCTGGTCGTTTGAGTTATGTTCTGAAATGTGACTCACCGTGTGTGTGTGTGCATGCGTGTGTGGTTTCAGAAAATCATTTATGGCCTCAGACAAAGCAGATTTTTCCATTAATTTGAATGAAATGCAGATTATACAGGTCTTTAGTGGCATAAGAATCAACCATTCTATGATTCAAAATTAAGATCACCCATCTCCCACACAGGTGTTTCAATAGTTATATAAACACAGCGAGCCCTGGAATATTACGAAGGGTAAATTATTGATAGCAGAAAAGTGTTGAGAGACACTTGCCTTAAACACAGTGCCAAAGTGAGAAGCGTTCCCTAATCCTAACCCTAACAAGGCCCCCAGCTGTGGCCTCGACAAAAATGTTCTTGCGGCATGGTGCTCTTCACAGCCTCTGTGCTCTTTGTAGCCTGTGTTTTTGGCAGCCCGCTTCCAGCCCTCCCCAGCTGCAGCTCTGCAATTTCTCTTCCTCTCGATCTGAACCCTTACCCCGCCACATGGCTGAGCCTTCAACAAGTCCCTAAGTCAATGCCCAGATGAAAAGGTTCTCACGGCGACGTGTTCAGGGATGTTTACGTTAACACCAGGGTCAAAATGAGCAGTATGGCAAGGGTCCAGTCTCATGGGTGACCCCGCGCAGTATTTAGGTGTGCATTATAAATGCTGGCAGGTGTAAAGGATTTTTATGCACTGTCTGCTCTAATATCACAGGACGGTTGGAGCTGGAAGAGACCTCTAGGGGTTGCCTAGTCCCGCGTGCTCATTGGAGAAGAGCTGCTAGCCCACACCGCTGCAGCAGAGGATGGCAGGCGGAGGCTGTGCTGCTGCACTGTGCCATGGATGCAGCGGGTAAGTGTGGCAGGACTGTGGGCAGCAGCTGGCCTCACATGTGGCATTTCTACTCATCTCCCTGCGACCTGCACCCCAAGAATATTTATCCTGGCTTGGGCAAGGGCTTGAGCAGCTCCAGCGCTGGGCGGGGTGCTGTGGGTGTGTATGTACTCAGTGACATTTGTCTTCACAACCGCGGGGTGGCTTTTTGAAAGTTTCCCACCCAGCCTGTTCCTTTTATACATAGCACTGCTGCGATGCGGCCAGCCTTTGCCTGTCCTGCCACACAAGCATGGTGGTGCAGCCCTTCCTTCTCCACCCCTCACCCTCGCCAGTCCCAGACACAGGGTTGGGGACACGGAGGGCATGAGACATGGCAGTGGGCAGTGACTGAGAGCCTGAGCGAGTCATCGCGTGTTGGGGAGGAAGGGAGTAGTTGTCTGCTAGCACTGTGTACAGAGTTGAAAGACTGCTCATGACCGTTGCAAAGTCCTGCAGCATGTTGGGGGTGGTGGAGGAATGTCAGGATTTCTCAGTGATTTACCCTTTTTTTCTGCTGCAATGGGGGAATTGCCCCTGAGGGGCTTGCCTCATCCGCCTGCCTCGGGGGGTTGGAGAATGGGAGCAGTTTTTTTGAGTGCTCTACACTCAAAAAAGATTTCAGATTTCTACACTGAAGGGGGGCAGTAGAAGATGCCTTGCTGTTAGGACAAAGCAGGTGCTTATCAGAGCTTTGTGCTTACTGGGTTGAATTTACTGGTTGAATTGGGTTTGACCCAGTTCAGTGATGAAAAGAATGGCAAATGTCTAACTGACGAGTAAAGGGTGGAGGAACAGGCCCACGGCCCTCCCTTGGTGTAATAGATTAAGTAAAAATTAATGCTTTGTACATTGACATCTCGGGTTCTGGGTGTCCCTTTCTTCCCCTGTAATGAAATCTGTGTTTATACAAGTGAAATCACATACACACACCTTGCATGGAAATACCTGTGTTTCAGTGTGATTTGCAGTATCATATCTGAGGTAACTGCGTTTTAAAGCCAAGACAATACTTACTAATAATAAGCATATCACAAAGAACTTCAAAAGAATCAGAAAGTCTCTTCAAAAAATTCTGACCAGCCAATATTATATTATTCATCTTTTTTGTTTAATGGTAACTACTTAATATCTCAAACCTAGGCTATGGCTCCAGAGAGAGAAAGTCAGTCCTTATCCTGAATTGCTGACAGCTTTGGTGGACAATCAGCATGTGCTCATAGCTCACTGAGCACATCTACGTCTAGAGGAACCCAGTTCTGTGTAGGTAGCCTGAAACAAAGATCAACTGTTTGGAAAACTGGGGTTTTTTTAAGGTCGTTTCCATTATCAGGTTTCTCCTCAAACTGTCCTGGCAGGGTAGAGGCACTGTGTTTGCACCACCTTGCGTGCCAAGTGCTTTGCTAGAGACTTCCACAAACTCCCTCTCTGTGCAGGAGCGATGGGCTGAAGGACCGACTAGGTATACCTCTTTAACTGGAAGGGAATCCTCACAAAAGGGAATCCAATTCATGTACTTTAAATATTTAAGTGCAATTTTCTTAGTTTAACACCCTCCGATTTTACTGCAGTATTGCATCTTGCCTCTGAAATTAATAGTTAACCACAGAGAAAGACAGGTCTGGCAGAATGGAAATCAGGCATTATATTATCCCATGAGTCACATACATGCAGAGAACCAAACAAGTGTCAGCCAATGGCTTTGAGCCCAAAATATGTCAAAGAGGAGATGTGTATCTTCATTTATATTAAGCAGATAGAAAGCTAGCTGCCGTTCCCATTAAACAGGTTGGAGTTCTGCCACTGACTTCACTGGGAACAGGATCGGGCCCCTGTGGTGGAAGCTGGCTCTGGTTACCTGCATGACTGTATTTTCTGTGCAGCAGGGCAACTTACGTTTCAACAACAGTTCCTAGTCAACAGAGAGACTCAAGACCTCCCCTAGTTTGGGTCTTCTCTTTTAAAACGTGAGGATGCTCAGCAGTGGCCAGCGATGGATGCTTTTCAGAGTGCGGTTTCACCGAGAGTCAGTGGCAAGTGACTGTAGAGAGGGATTAGCACAGCACATTTTCTGTTCAGGTTTTTGTGATTTCTAATTATTTACATTTAAATTAAAGAACCGCATTTAGGAATTAATCCCGCTTTAGGCATTTGAACCACTTTCTCTGGTAAAATCCCATTGGAGTCAGGGAAAGTCTTGGCTGAATGAACGCCTCAAAATGTTTCAGGACTTTTTTGATTACTGAGGAAGTATCGTACCTCAGTTTTCTCACTCTGGGTATTCCCTCCACAGCTTCTAATGCACCTGGCTGTAGACCTGCCTCTGGAACCAAATAAGTCTTGGGCTTCTGCTATGTACTGGATCCGCCATGTGATTTGTAGGGGAGAGAAGACAATGCAAACAAACAGCAGTAAGTATACCCGGACCAGCAGCTGTGAGATCAGGGCTGAATGCCAAACCTGCTGTTGGTCGCTAAGCGTCACGTATTCTAGCTTTTATATGCAAGCTTGTAGTCATCTCTGTCACATACACGCTTCACTTTCGTTATGTTGGCATTTATACGCTAGGGTTTAATTTGCTTTGGTGGAACCGGGTTCAGTTTGGTGGACTGGGAATTCATTAACTTTTTAAAAGTTATTTTCACATTTTTATTGACGTGCCAGTTCAGTTTAAAAACCCTGATGACAAAGTCAGGCTGAAATGAGTGTCTGTTGTTGATTCATAATTGTGCAAATTAGCATTTAGACTTCTCATAAAATAATATAAAATTTGGAAGGCTGTGTGCCAGTGCTGCTTGCTTCATTCCAGTCAGCAACCCTCCTGTGTTTACTGGAACTCATGTTAAATATCAAAAGAATGGGATTGCCAGAGTTTTCATACCAAAAATTTCTTGACCTATCTTATTATTGGTCACAGAGTTGGCTTATTCCAGTTGTTTCTGGAGGCGAGGGGGGTTGCTATTGACTGCAATAAAGCTCGGGTTTGATTCCCTCGTCTGCAGTTTAAAGACTAGCACTAGTGTTACTTGGCTTGCTAACGGAGGTATATGTATAACTCTGTTGGCAACGTTTATTTGAAAAGTTGATATACAATTACCACATGAAAGCATCGAGTTCTGATTTTAAGTGAACACGTAGGTAATGTAAATAAATAAAGCCCTAGGTATACTGCTTTATGTTTGCATTGTGAGCAATAACATTTGCAAATATCACATCAAGAATTCTGAGTTGATAAAACCAATTTACAGGTGGCCTTTGCTAAGGCAAATTCCAAGCGGCTATTTCATGAGCCCTGTAACAATATACAGGTCATTATATAGTATGTGAAGAACGTCATTCACATTTTTAATTTAGCTCATGTAATTTATTTTGTAATTTGATTACTAAGTGGTGCAGGAAATCTTATTTTTTCAGCTATCAGTAATATAACTGTGACTTTTATTAGCTAATTTGTATATGGTGATTTCCTTAGAATTTTAAACAGTGACAGATGTTTCTTGACATGACTGGTATTCATCATGACTTTTGTTCAGTAACTGGATATATTCCTCAGTGACCTGGATTATCCCTGCAAGAGTTCATGAGCAACCGGCTGAGAGAGTTTTCATGTATTCATTTAATCAAGTGAAATTTGCTCTTCCCCTTTCTGTAGCCAATAGGAGAAGATTTCAAGTAATGAAACATTTTAGGGCTCGGCTGAACAGTATGTTTTGGTATTTGTATTTTGTGCTTATGACTGAGCAATGATTTTTAAAGGCTTACATACTTCCTTGCAAAATGCTTGCTCCATGGCCGGTGTAGATTATAAGTGTCTTGTCGTTGGTTTTGCTGGGTATTACTGGTTGGCTCGGAATGATCTTCATGGAAGGACACCAAGTTGTGTCTACCTTTTCTTTCTTGAGTATGCTGCTCGTAGAGAGAAAGTTTAGGTATTGATGCAGCCACTCTTCCCTTTGCAAATCACGCGGTCGATGATGATGGAAGCTCAGCTGGTGTCGTAGTTCTGCTTGTTCACGCTGCAGCAGGCACTGTGCTCTGCTCTGAGGAAACAGGGCTGAGCAAATGAGCACAGAAAGGCTCTAACACGGGTCTAGCAATGCCGTACCCAGTGCTGCTGTGTGTGTAACACGTGAATGAGAGAGCGGGTTTCCCTTCATCACTACGGTGCTACGGCGCAGGTGATCGCAGGCCACGTGCGGGCAGCCACCAGTGAGCAGAAGCATAAACAAGGCTGTTGGAGACAAGGAGGGATGTATTTGGAAGAAAATGTGATACTGAGGGAAACTTAGAGGAGAGAGGGAGGAAAATGGCTGCAGTTAGAATGTAGAAGTGAGGATACTGAGAGTATGACTCTGCCAGTAGCAACATTTGCATTGAGTTTAACTGGACTGGGAGCGAATGTTCAAGGGTAGGAATCCAGAAAAAGGTGAGAGAGGGCTCACGAGAGAGGAGAGCTAGGCCCTCCAAGAGGGCCAAAGCTTGGGCATGTTTGTGTACTTGGTGATGGCAGGCAGGGTGCAGGCATGCTGAGGCTACTTTATTTTTTTTAGCTTTCGTGCCATAATTACTTAGAAAAGCATGTTTTTGCCCCAATCAGAGTTATTTCCCGTGAGAAACAAAGTGCTCTTGCTGAAGGACTGCTGGGTTTTGTGAGCTATGAGAACAATGAGTAAAGTTTCAGGAAATTTTGAAACATAGGGGAATCCTTCCCTGCATTTCTTCCATCACAAGTGTCCCACCCGTAACTCCAGGGTGATGGGAGGACAAGGATAAGGAACAATTAAAGTCTGTGGTACGTGTTCATTCTGGGCACACTTTTATGATGTACAATATGGAATATATCCTCCCACTGGAGGAGGAATCACACGGATGCAGGTTAAACTGGCTAGCAGCTGTCGCATTAGCGTGTTACACAAAGTGGGAAATCAGCTTTTGTGGAAGATTTATCAGAGTGTGCTTGTCGTCATAGGGCTTAAAATGCAAAAGTTACCTCCTGATAATGCCCTCTTACAGTGGCAAACTTGCCCCATAAGCAGCTATGAATGCCAGTGATAGCAGCTGCCTGGCTGCCTGTGTACAGTGCAGCTCATGAGTATATACTGTTGCCGCAGTTCATACGGTAATTATTCTAACACGCTGAAAATCTGGCACGTTGTTGTTCAGGCACATTAAACTGTTGTTTACATATGCATAGAGTTTTCTGATCTGTACTTACAAATACTAGTTTTCAGGAAAATCTTACATTCTGATTACAATACAAGTCAAAGGATCAAAAGATTTTCGAGCCAAATTATATTTTCTGAGGATCAAAATGTATAGGCTGTACTAGAGTTCTTTTTAAAATGAGCTTTATAGATTTCATATGTGACTGAATCAGTAGAGTATAATCTGTTGGCAGTTATGACCTCTGAGCCTTTGCAATTTCAGTAATTTTATGTGCTAATAAATGGCTCATAGGGAGCTCCCTCTCTGTAGCCAAAACAATAATGATGACTGAAGAATCAGGAGACTTGAAAAGAAAAAAAAAAAGGGAAGGAAAAGAAAAAAAGAGAATGATAAAAGAGATCTTTTTTCAATTTCTTGTCTCACTCCTTTATCTTTGTGCCCTTGAGCTGGGTTTTCAAACTTCTACTCTGCTCATACTTTTTAATAAAAAAGCATTAATTCTCAGGAGGTCAGGAAAACATTGTTTCCCTTGAGAACTGCAATCACGTTTTAAGTTGGCAATATTGCTGAGCATCGTCTTTCATACCAGAGGAGAGCTGAGGTATAGGAATTGCCCACTGGAAATCTACCTGCACTGCTGTATGTAGCCAGGGGCTTCGAGTCCCCAGCACGGTCAGCAGCTGTTCACTTGGTGTGCATGGAAGACAAGATACACCTGGGTGAGGAAGGTCAGCCCGATGGTTCCAAGGCAGTTCTCATTTGGAGGTGTACTGGAGTTACTGGCAGCCAGAGCGTGGTGTGTGTGCCAGACACCATCCAGAGGCACAGGAGAGTGTAACAAGCCTGGACTACCTTAACTGTGAAAGAGTGACTCAGCTGTTTCTGTACAGTTTTGAGTTTCAGCAGAATATTTTTTCCGCTATGCTGACAGCTTTTCCACCCACGTATTGCATATGTGGCTTTGTGCCACTATGGTATTTTAGGATTATAAAGCCTAGTGTAAATTTTTAAAGTTATGTGTGAAAAAGAAGGTGCCTTCTCCATCTTAAAATATATAGAGTGCGTGTAGAGTGTAGGGAGTAGAGATGTTTTTGAAAAACCCAGGGCTTGAGGGAGAGAGATCCCCATCTATCACTTACCTGTTTTTTATTTATTCCACCAGAACCTAGTCAATGATGTTTTCAGACAACCTGCATCTACAGAAATAGAATTATTCTGAAATCTTGCCAAAGTTTTAGCATTGTTTTTATCATGGGGCAGAGTCAGATGTTCACATATCTGGTATACACAATTCTTTTCTTGATCCTGTTACTGCAAGGCATTCCCAAACAATCCTGCAGGGAAAATAAAGAGAGATATGCAGGGAATTAAACCTAATAAAATAAAAATGTTTCTTAATCTGTCAAGTGTATTGCATTATTCAGAGTTACTATACTCGTCTGAAGATTAAATTGGACAGCGTGTGCTTGTAATATTATTCCAGCACACTAAGCCATTACATGCAAATACATCCAGTATTCTTTGAGCAAGTCATTTGTCAGTCCTTTATGCAAGACTGTAACCCTTGCTGTCATTCTGTGACTGCTGCATGAATCAGGCATGGGAGGATGGAGTGAGGAGAAGGAGGACAGTTAGACGCTGAAGTTGTGCTTGGTCATTTATGTCTTTAAGTAACCGATCTGTGGAATCCAAAGATTTGCTCTATTGTCACTTTTTTTTTTTATGCCACAAATGCTGATATAGCAGCAAAAGCCTCTATCAAGGGCTTCACCACATCATGGGGCTGGAGAAGAAGAGGAGCATAAATCCAGAGAAGTAATGTTAGTGACCAGTAACCACCACTCTATGGCAGATCACTCTTGTAAAGCAGGCAGGGCTATGGCTGCTTTTGGCTCCCCGTCCTCTGAAGGAGCAGTAATTCATTTGTGATGTCTGCAGCACTCCTCAGCTTTCTTTGGTGTTTGGATTTTGGGGTTTGGGATTGTGTTTTGGTTTGGTCATTTATGAAGTGACTTCCAAAGAAAAGATATAATACAAAATGACAGCCTATATTAAGTATAAAAGCATCACTGTCTTCTGGGAGCTGTCAGAGAAGAAAATGCAGAGCCACTGAAATGCAACCCCATCAACTGTCAGAAGTGCCCACCAGCAGGTCAGCAAATCTCTGTGGTCATTGCTGGACAAATCTAAGAGAACCAAAGGGACAAGTGACTTTTGTCCCTGGCTAGCAGGAAGACGCCAGCCAAGGAAACAAGCTCACCCTTTGTTTCCCCCTCAGGCTGCAAACAGCCCAGGAAAAAAGTCTTTCCAACACCTTGCAGTGGATGCTGATCGTATTTTTCTAGTGTCACAGTGGAGCAGCTTCCTTTCTCCCTTGTTTCATATGGCAGTGTCAAAAGAAAGCGGAGCAGTTCTGCTCCATAGCTGGAGCCCAGGCTTGGCATGGTTTATCACTCTAGGCTGAGTTTGGAGATTTGTGAGGCTGAAATTCAAAGTGTAACTGAGTAGATGTGAGGGCCATGGGAACCAGAGCAAGCAGGAGGCTTGCATGGATCCCCTTAGGGTTGGAGATGCTGAGTTTCATATGGTGCTAAAAAAAAATAATACAGTGTCTCTGGAAAAAAAACATCTGTCTGTGTCTTGAGGCAACTTGGGCACTTTCAGCCAGCACCTGATTCACTAGTGAACAGTTACCTGCAAGGCATTTCAGCTGGCAGACACTTGTCCTGGGCGCCGTAGGCCGTAAGGGCTGTTTTCAGTTTAATCTATTTTTAATGTGGTGCCTTATTCCAAACTGCTGAGTTCTCACATTCCTGAGCTGTCATGGTAATAGGATTGTGCAGTCTTATTGGCTAAAGTTTGGCACTTGGGGTGGAAAAAATGAGGCTCGTAAATCCATATTCAGAATCCTTAATGTGACTGACTCGGTAGGAACTGGTGGTCTGCACCTTGGAAAAGAAGCCAGGCCACAAGGTGCATCAACAAAGCCTGGCTGGAGGCACCCGAATTTTCAGATGTGGGCCACCATATGAGTGGAGTGAGCCCCAACTCCAAGCGTGTATCCCCAAAGGTCAGAAAGGTTCAAGTGCAGGGTTCTTGGTTCAGCCTCAGCGTAGCCGTTGTGAGATGAGACTTTATGGTGTGGTGACCGTATTATGCAATTTACAGGGTGGCTGTGAAAGGGCAGATTTAAAAGCAACAGTTCTCCTTTCTAGTGTGGCTGCCCTTCTATCCAGAACGGCTACCTGTGTCAGTATGGAGGAGGGAGGCAAGATTAATGCAAGAGAGAATTTCGTTGAGGATTTGGAACGGAGTGCAATCAAAATCGTAGCAGGCAGCAGAGAGCATGCCTTGCCCTTGCCCTGACTTCCCGTCTGCGCTACTTCTCTACCCGTGATCTAACACTGCATATTTTTACTCTACTACCTTCTTCTGCTATTTCTATTTGTAGCACCCTGCTAGACTTGTATCCAAGCCAATCCAAAATTCTTCTGAAACTCCCTGTGCTAGCAGCAACATGAAAGCAGAACTCTGCAGTGGCTGCAGCAGCTACGGTAGGATTTAACTAAAGTTAAGAGTGGTGTCAGCCACTTCAGCCTTTTGAGTTACACTGAAAATGGAAATGCCATCTGCCAAGAGACACAGCTTGCAAAAACTGTGTTAAGTTGCATTTTTTTATGGCAGGCCTAACAATACGTGGAATTACTGGCCAACACTTCAAACTGATGCACTTTTATTGCTTTGTTTTATATGGAATATTTGTTTTCTTCTTGTTATTATTACTGCAAAATAACACAAAAGGCCATGAAAGTACAATGCACTTTCACCCAGATGAGGCAGAAATTACTTAGTACACTTTTAAAGAGTATTTTACTGCATCATGGACATGTCAGGTCCTTTTCTACTTTTTTATACAGAGGGGGGAAAATTTCAAAGTGTTCTGTCCCACTAGAAGACAAAAACAGAAGAGCCAAGATGAATTCCCGTAGAACGTACTGTTCACTACCCAAAAGACCTATAAAGCTGCAGTGAACCACATCCTTTCATCTAAAGAGCGCAGATGAAATGAAGGACCCTTGCGCTGACGGTGCCACTCGGGCACCCCAGTCCCCCGAGCCGTAAGAAAAGTGCTAACTGGTTGTGCGTTGGGGTGTCGAGGCTCAGGTGTCCAAACAGGAGGCGCAGGCATCTCTAGCCTCAAAAGCCAGACCCTGGGGCCAAAAGCAGCACTGTTGTGCCAAGACTTCCTAGCCTATGGATGGGAGGGAGTCAGCAGGCCAGGCTGCTGGGACGAGCTGATAAGATGGTAGCCCAGATGAACGTGTGTTTCTAGAGACTGGAGCAGAAGTGCCTGACAGTGGCATAGCCCTCCCTCCCCCATCATTCTCCCTATTCACATCAGGGCTCTGCCCAGACCTAACCTACACATTTGAGACATCTCTTTCCCACACAGATAGCATATTTGCTGTCTAGAGGGCAGACTGGAAACACAGGTGTTTCTGAAACCTTCTTCCACTCTCACTTCCCTGCCATCCCATCAGAGCACAGAAACCTCACTCAGAACTTCATGCTTGAGTCCTGTAAGGACTCTGATGGCATGCTTCTCCCCAGGAGCAGTGCCAGCTATACCTTGGAAGTAAGACAGTAGTGCTCCTTCCTTCTGGCTGGTGTGTGTCTTCTAAGTCTTTTATTTTAGAGCATTGACTGAGGAAGTGGGAGACCAGAGTTTAATGCGTTCCTCAATCTGAGAGTCCTTGTCTCTCACTTCCCATGAGACTGTCTAACTGCTGGCTGATCAGCTATTCCGGGTGAAGCTCTTCAGAGTGAAACTATGCCATCCACTAACAGGGCGTTTGATCTCCCCATGCCACCATTGGTGGGCAGCTTCTAATCAGAGCTTCATGGTGTGAGGAGCTTCAGGCTGTTCTCGGAGTTGGTTTGCAAGACCCCATGCTTGAGGTTGTTCAGAGAAAGGGCACCTCATTCCTGGATGCCCGTGGAGCATAGCATAAAGTGCTTCTTCTTGGAGATGCGTTCTGGACAGGTGCAGAAGCAAAAAACTTAAGTGTGAACGAAGGAGGGACCACAGAGTGCAGGTGGCTGAGAGACAGTGACCTCTGTGACTCTGGACTTCAGTGCCTAAGTTCAGTTAAAGTCTAGTTTTATGTACTTAAGTCCTTTATTGGTGGTAACTCCTTAAAACCCGACCCTGCATTTGGCTCCTTCATGTGGACAGATCTTAGCATCTCAGCCAGGATCTTTGCTGCCACTTTGATAAACATTTCCAAGGTTTATTAAATGTGACGTTCTTTTGTGGAGATAGTAATTTGACAGTCATCATGTGAGAAACTAAGACTTTGCCATCTGGCCTGGCAAGACTTTTTTCTCCTTACTATTAATTAAACTGAGGTTATTGCAAAATTTTATTATGATGGTTATGATTTGTCCTGTGATAACACAGCTAATACTGAGGCATGCAAAGCACCTTCCACGCTGGTGACGTTAGTGGGAGGTGCAGCTGAGCAGCTCCTCTTCAGACTCCGGTGTCAGCTCTAATAACAAAGTTTCAGGGCCAATTCCTGCTAGTCCTATTCAGGCACCTTACCCTGGAGCGGGTTCTTCTGGTTCTGAGGGGATGGTTTCACAAGTAGGAAGACGTAGCTGGGGGGCGGGGAGGAAGGGGGCAGCTTGGCCACAATAGTGCCGTATAACATGCTCTGGCAGGAGATCTTACTGACCACAGCTTTGCTGTGCTTGGTGAGAATGTGACCATTCATGGGAAAACAGATCAGCAACAGCAGATTGTTAGAGCACAGTAAGAAAAGAAAGGAGGGAGAGGCAATAGGGCTAAAGCTGAAATCACCTGCAAAAAGCAGGTGCTGATGGTGGCTGAGGTGAGGAAGAAGGAAATGAAGCTTTTCTGATGATGGGACAGGGTGTGGCTGCAGCCTGTCTGGGGTGGATGTGTGGGGTATTTGGCAGCTTAACCTCTGGTTTCAGTTTCAATCCATGCTCAGACCCAGCTCAGGACCCTTGGGTGTCAGAGGCTCTCGCTTATTCTTCAGTAGTGTCCAAACTGGGACTTTGCAAATACACTGATAGTGGTAGGTTTGGAGAAGATGGCTGGGTGTGAAGTTGGTGAGAAGTCAGCCCCTAGCACTAACTCTTGTCATCTTTCCTTTCTTTGTCAGGGAGTCGAATGCTTTGTTCCTCAGAGTTAACTCAACATCTTCACAAGATATTCAGTATTTATTTTTACTCAAATCCCTCGAAGTCTGAGGGACTGGAGACAGCATCAGTTTTAGCTGAGCAGCCAAGAAAAGTAAATCATCCTTGGGTCAGGGTGAACTCTCATTTAAAGAGGCCACAGATGGCAAAGATGTTCATGAATCAGCAGTTTCACAGACCTCTGCCCATTCAGCGAGTAATGTGTGTAAACAGACATGAGAACAGTGCAGAGCCACAGAGCTTTCCAGATCCTTCCTGTTCCCTTTGCACTGCTGAAGAGGACCTCCATGGAGGAGCCGCAAAGAAGGAGAGGGCTGAGATGCTGGGCACTGAGCTAGTCCCAGAGATGGTCATCCTAGACTTTCTGCTCAGCTGTGCAAGAGCCAGAGAACAGGGTGATAGTGAGACTCTGTTCCCCATGCCCCTGTTCACCTGACGGTGCACCTGGCTGTGCTCTTGAGTACAGAAGACGGCTACCGACATGCCTGGTGTCTGAGATCAAGGTAAGGAAGGAAGGTTAGGCAGGGACATGAGCTGTTGCACCACTGCACCACTGCAGGTGCAGAGCAGCTCCCGTTCATTTGGGTTGCATGGAGTGGGCAGCGAATGGATGCGTGAAGGTGAGGAAGAGGAATGCAGTGAGCTGTGGTGACGCAATCCTGCTCTCTGATAGCTGCACTGGATCCACGCGCCCATGAGCCTGGGACCACAGCAATCCATCAGGACACTGATTTCCTTTCTGCAGTCCTGTGCTGTGGTCCTGTTTTCTGCTTGCAGGATTGTCTGTCCTTCGCTGCTGTGCGAGGGAAACGGGACTGGCAGCGGAGGCTGCTGTATCTGCAGACATCACAGCTGGGTGAGACAGAGCTAGGAGAAAGGGAGGTCTCCGCAAATCTGGAGTGGCTGTGCTTGCGGCAAGCAAAGGTTGCACACAGCTGTCCCCAACCTGTGGGCAGGAACTTCTCTCATGCAAAGGCATCCTGTCAGGCTCTCAGTGGACGCCAGCAGCCTTCCCTTCATCCTGCTCTTGATTTTTTATTTTTTAAAGCTCTTCAGAAGGCACTGAAAAATTCCGTGGCTCTGTGAACAACTGCAGGCCAAAGGCACGTGCCTGGATGGAGCATGCCTTACGCTGCAGAAACCCCCAAAACTCCTGCCAAGCTGGTGTGTGGGGATTCTTCCTGCCCCTCTTTGACGTTTGCCAAATGTTACGCTTGGAGAGCGCAACACCAGAGGGCCATGCAGAGGACCCTGGCCTTGTTTTGCTTGTGTTGTGTATTGTAGGATCTGCTGGCTAGGAGGGCTCCCAAAGAGATGTGGCACCACTTCCATTTCTCTC
>NW_010388079.1:79677-87184 GCF_000710305.1 Buceros rhinoceros silvestris | reverse complement strand
AGGAGGGCTCCCAAAGAGATGTGGCATCACTTCCATTCCGGCTTGAATGTAAGCCTGGGGGCTGCTTCTGCTGTAGGATAACGTCAGTGGTGAGAACTGGCCAAGTCACAGACTGTGCCCGAATTGCTTGTGAGGCTTGTATGGACTGTTTCTCTGGGATGAAATGCAGAGTCCGGGTCTTCAAAGCACTGTGTGCGATGGCAGCTCTGGGACTCCCATTAATGTTACTAGGCATCACATGACTGAAAACTGCGGTGCCACCAGTGTGTTTTTGCAGAGAAATAGCTGGAACTGGGGCTGCCGAGACAAAGGGAAGTGGAGGAAACTGAACTCTGCCATGCCCTCCAAAGGAACACCTCACAAAATTCCAGCCATAGAGCTTGTACCTTTTTTGTAAAGAGCAATTATAGTGAGTATCACTGGAGATGTAAAGAAACATGTGAGACATTGGGATTTAATGTCAGAAAATGAGAACCTTCAAATTTACTGCAAATTTGGAGCACATCTAACCTGACCTGGTAAAGAACATGAGGGAGTTAGGTAAATTGGATGAATGTGAAGTTAGAGCAAGTGGTTGCCATCCACCTGTCCAGAGAAGAGAAAACGTTCTCAGAGAATGTCTGCACAGAGCACAGGGAGTGAGCACAGTCACAGAGTGACAAGTTGCCCACCGAGCGAAAAACCAGTGGTTGTATCATAGACGGGGCAATGGAGTCAGCCTAGT
Source organism: Buceros rhinoceros silvestris (assembly GCF_000710305.1). Lineage (NCBI taxonomy): Eukaryota > Metazoa > Chordata > Aves > Bucerotiformes > Bucerotidae > Buceros > Buceros rhinoceros. Next base: position 86,460 of record NW_010388079.1, on the reverse strand, counting down.
CACAGGCGTTCTGTAACTCTTAGAAGGCACTGATGGATGAAGACTCAGTGTAGACGGACTCCCTTGGTTTTACTGCTTTGACATCTTTCAGGTTTTAACATGAACTAGCTACTATTATCCTAATTTTACCCATGGGGACAGACAGGTTATGTGGCATGCTCAAGATCACATGAGCAGTTCTGTGTCAGAGTGAGAAACTGCACCCAGATCTCTCAGTTGTGAGGCTGTTGCTCTTGGCACTGCATCTTCCTGACTGCAAACAACAGATCCAGATCGGTTTTGCCTGTGTCCTTTCTATATCTACAAATGGTTAAGTTTTTTGAACGAATCAAAGAAACAAAACAGTCACTCCTCCAATTTATACATTCAGTTGTCTGTGGCTTCATGTATCTTAGCGGAGTCTACAGTTAATACAATTACCCCCTGCTGCAAAGACGCTTAAACATCACTGGTTAAGAATCTAGATAGAACTTTCACCTTGTTTAGTGAGTGCTTGGTGTTGTGTGGTTCAGAATGGATTTGGGTGATATCTGCAGGATAATTTAGCTCACAACTAAATGAATACTGCAAACTCCTTGATGCCATTGTGATGATTTGGCCACCACTGGATCTTTAATACCGGTAGAGAGAAGTCAGGGAAATAATTAGGTAGGAAAAGTAGTCATCACTGCTGCAGAGGGGTTCCTTGTGGTTGTCAGTGTTTGCCTCCTCCACTCGAAAAGGTTTAATGTAAAGGCTGACAAAGGAGTGGGTATCTATAGTTTGTTGTGACATTCAGGTTCTAGGCATGTTCTTGGTCTTCAACTTCACTGAAGGAGTGGGATTTTCCGAAGTCTCCAAGGAACTATTGGTCATGATTCCAAGGCATAAGACACCTGCAGCACAGCCGATCGTGCCATTCTGCTGCTTTTCACCTGGCAGTGTTGCCAGTTACTGGGCACCTGACATTTCATGACACCAAGGGAACAGCCGTTAATTGAAACTCATCAAGCCAACAGCCACTTCTGCTTGCTGTGGCTCTGTTTTCAGCTCTGAAGTGAGGGTGACAGTTCTTGCTGGTTTCTCAGACCTCCTATTGAGTTTTGTTAATTAGTATTTGTGAAGTACTTAGATGTTTTCAGGTTTATGATGATCCAAAGTATTATTATTACTGTTGGTATTATTAAGACTAATAATACTGCTAATAACCTTAGAGAGCCTGGCAAAATTCAATTTGACAAAAATCCTTGCCACAGATGAAAAAAACTAACTCCAGTGATGTGAGGGGGTACGTGACTCAGTTAACTGCTGTTTACAAGGGGCAGAAGGAGTGTATTTGCTCAAATGAAAAAAGGTCAAGGCAGAGGCCCATTTGCCGTTTGTTAATAAGTAATCTAGAGTACAACACAGCTTTACTGTAGCAAATCTGCCTGGCTTAGCTTCTCTGCCATCACCATTACTTCCAATCCAGTTCTGGACTAAAAGGCCAATTCAAAATAATCCACATTCCCAGAGATTAATTTTAACTTCTCCAGATCTGTGGAGAGGATTTGTAACTGGGGAACAACAACCAAAAAAACCCTTTTCGGTATTTTTGTTAGTGTTTGTCTCAGGACACTGTAGGCAACCAGGGTTGAAATATCAGATAGGGCATTATTTACCTCCTGGGAAGTTCTCCTTTAGGCTCAGACCTATGCATCTTCCCTACGGAATTGTGGCAGTCAAGAGCTGTGGTGTAGCTGGCCCACTTACAGCCACCCCACTAAGTTACCGATGTAACTTACAAAACCTCCTACAGCATCTCTGAATCTGGCTCACAGTCAGCAGTTAAAATTCAAACATCAGAGCTAAAGAACATCCTTATTCCAAGTAACTGAGCATGTGCTTTGTGACCCCTGCCCAGTCATTGTCTTTTGGAGGAAGAAAAAAAAGATAAAAGTTCATTTTCCAAGCAATTCTTGTCCTTGGCCACTGAGCAGTGTTCTGGAGAAGGGCTGGAGACTGTCCTTTGTGGTTCATCTGCTGGCTGCAGGTAAGATTCACTAGAAGAGGTTTTGCCATTAATGAGCCACTTAGGGTGCTTATCGAAAAAAACAATACTTACACCAGCTGCCAGCTAACCACAGCTTCTTGTTTGTAACACTCGGTGTTCATGTCCTTCAACTGTACCGGCCTGAGGCATGCATCTAGTCCTCACAATAGGGAATGTGATGGACGCGGAGCTAGCACAGACACAGCTGAAGCGCAGACGGCTTGGCACTGCTGGCGTGCACCTGCCGCGCTGCTTCCTGAGGGTATTTTGCCTTACGCGTAGTTATTTCTTGGAGAAAGGTGTCGGGGCACACACACACATATGCACAAGACCACCTCTGGAAACAGAGACCCTGCAGATTACAAACTCCAGTTCCTAGTTTCCTGAAATGCAGTTTTGAAAGGCAATGATCCTTTACCAAAATAACAAGCCCCTGCTCCGGCAGTGCCAACTGCCTGTTAACCCAGAGAGGAGTGAAAGAGGCTGGTGAGGAAAAATTTTCCATGCAGAGCAGATCATGTTTGGCTGTAAACTCAGAGCATATTGCCAGAGCCTTTAACAGAGTCTTCATGAGGTCTGTAGTCCTAGAGGGCACCAGGGCTTGCCTCCATCCAAGGCAGGGCCACACGAGCAAGCAAGGGGAGGAATGGCTTTCTACAGAGCTGCCCCTCAGGCACCCAGCAGAAAACAGTGAGGCTGAGCAGCAGATGCTGGTGTGAAGAAACACTAGAGTATATAGGGAAGAACTTGTGTGAGAGCTGTTGTAGGGTCTTTGTAGTGGGGTGGAAAGAGTATTCATGCAACTGAGTGCTCACACATATCAGAAGGCAGCACCGGTGGTTCCTGGCTGTCGGGAAAGGGGTTTTTTGGATGCCCCAGAGCCCTCAGTTTACCTTACTGTTCTGTGGTATTGACACAAGAGAAGAGGAGGAGGGGTAGGGAGGAGGAGAGTGATGGACACATGGTGTCCTGGGGAAGCAGGCGTGGCTGGTGCTGCCCCGTCTGTCTCTACCTGAATGATGGGCTGCAGCTGGGTGGCTGGCAAGCAGTACAGTTCAGAGAAATCCCTGAACTGCTGTGGTGTGTGCAAGATGTTCATCCCGGCACACCAGCTGTGGGCAGCAGGGAGTACAGTGGAAGAGATGCTCACTTCGATGAGATCTGGCTCAGCAGGGTATCTGGGCAAATATTTTGTAGCTTAAGCAAGGTGAAGAGGAGGGTAGCATAAAGTCCTAGATGCCGTGCCTCCATGCTGCTCTGAAGGAGCAAGCACGTGGCCACGCCACACATCACACATGGTGGCAGGCCAAGCAGTAAGCGTTACTAGGTGGCAGCCTTTGCAGAAGAGTGATGGCACATGAAAATGCACGTATTCGTTACTCATGAGATACACGTTTACTGCCCATCCCTGCCTTTCTGTGGTAGTATACACCCAGGGTGGTGGAGCTTTCTACTCCTGTCCCTGGATGTGGTGCTCTTTCCTCTTGTGCTTTGTTCTAGGTAACGTGTTGTTTCTGAGTTGCCTAGTTGCAAAAGACTTTAACAATATTCACACACTGCACTCTTCTTCTAAAGGCCGGTGAGGATTTGCTTCTTCCCCTTAGAGCAACGGGAAAAGCAGGGTACCAGGATGTCAGGAGACTCTCCTGAAGCACTGGGATTAGCTGGAAAATGTTCAGTATTCCCTGAACCCAATCCTGAGTATTAGTCATCACCGCCATGTCACCCCTCAGTGGCATCGTGACAGTGAACTTCTGGACTGTTCAGCATTTCGCACACAAATGAGAGGCAGTTAATAAAAAGTGAGCCCAGTGCTGCAAAGACCATTGTAGAGACATACACTCTGTTCTAACTGGTAGCCAGGATGCCTGGGAAAATATGCAGGTGGTTTCAGAAGACCATAAGTAGCTTATTATCACAGAGGAAAGGGAAAAAAACCCTCGGGAGTTTTCCCCTGTGACCAGCTGTCAGTTTTCCCCTGAAGCCAGTATTGATTTGCGCGGGCTGGCACACTAACGCCCTGCCCAGTGTGGTGAATCAGAGCTCTGCACTGCTTGCGCTGGACCAAGCAAGCTTCACTGACAGGAAATAGCATGGTGACATGCTTCTTCAGCTTGTACCTTGGAGCTTCATGCACCTGGTGATCATCAGCCTCAGAGGAAGTTCTTTTGTTTTCCCATAAACACTGTGCTTTGCTGCACCTCAGCCGGTGGCAGAGCTGAGCTCCTCTTGTTTACCCACCAGCCACCTTCTGTACAGTTTGTATAGCCCATAGCTCTTCTCATAAAGCAAGGTCTTGCTCATGAACTGCCATGTTTGCGTATTTTCAGAGATACTCAGGTATCTAGCTATGCTTCAGAACTAGTCCAAGATCATCAGACAAAGGCCATGCTATTTTAGGGGTCAAGTGCTAAGACTGCTTGTTGTCTGCCGTCGCTTTGGCCCCTACAACGTGACCAACACATACACGTGTGTGACACAATGAAAATGCCAACCAACCTTCATGGAAACGCGCGTCGGCCTATTCTGTGTGCCCTGCAGTATCCATACCCCTCTGAAGCTACTGGTGGGCTTGGGCTTGGACCCACCAGTGACTGTGTTTCTGCTTCTGCTTTGTGCTGGGCTGTGGAGGAAACGAGTCTCTTAGAGCAGCAGCTGTAATCCCTTGCAGCTCGGTTGGTAGCTGCCCCTGCTTTTAGCTGGAGAGTCCCTAACGTTGTCCTTAACGTTTGATGGCAAACGCAATGGAATCCAGCTGTGGCCTTAGTGGTAAAAACCTAGTGGGGCTCCTTTTGGCTGAAGTACACAATTCAGAAGCACCTACCCAGCTTTCTCTTTCTTGTTTTTTCATTTTTCCAAGGTATCTGAAGGAGATACTGCCTCCCCCTCAATCATGGCATGGGGGCAATGTGAGTAGCTTTGCTCTTTATCCTGGCATCTCAGACAGAAGGAAGTCTGAGAGCGTTTATTAGCAAGTGACTTGACCTGTGGCTCTCTCCCGGTATTTTCAGTGTGTGTATGGCAGCAAACAGGGAAACTCACTGTGGTACAGTTGCTGCAGTAAGAGAAACTTAGAAGCAACTTTTGCTTTGCATTTGTGACCAAAATGTGGCATTTTCCAAAGCATTTTTGTATATTTGGTCCAGGGTGGAATTATCAACTTCTACCATTGCAAATACAATTTGTGTAGTAAAAATGGAAAATAACCAGACCAGGCTGCATGCTGTCACGGATTTGGTCCCAATGGAAGCTTGTCCAGTTGGATGTTTCCTCAGAGAAATGTGTATTTTTATGGTAAAATAATTCTTCTGCTCATGGAAAACATTTTTCTAATATCTATGAGTAATGCAAACAGATACAGAAAGCATTTTGCTCTTTAATGATATGAATACAATTCCCCCTCTTTTTTAGAAGAAACAAATCTGTCTCCTTTCTCCCCCAAATGGCGCCGGATGAGGCAAAGGCACCAGTGCAGGTTAGGGAGAGAGCATTGTCAGGGAAGAAGTAGGTGCGCTGATGGGGTGGGGGAAGACTATTTCTCTGCAGCGACAGCAGCAGGACAGATTTTCCCAATGCCTTTCTCCCTTAGCACACGCGAATTCATGAAACTCCTCATGTTATGCACCAAGCCAAGTGCCCAGGCTGAGTAACTATGTGGTGATGCCATTTGCAGGAGCAATTACAAATTTTTGAAGTTATACCTGAAAGTACTTTTATGTCTCAGTATTAAGCTCTGTGATTCTTGGTTTCTAGTGCCCAGCTTCCAACTTCAGAGCCAGTGATCCCTGCAGTGTGCCTGAGGCAAGCGTGGCACTTCTACATGAGGACCAAAACCGTTCACTGTGGTGGCCCAAGAGACTAACGGGGAAATTTTGTGTCTTAAATGCTACTGCTGCAGTGACCCAGCCCTCTCGAGCCTGCTCCTCTGGAAGGTGAGTACAGACAGCCTTTCTGTCACATCAGAGATGTCTGATCTGAAACGTGGATCACCAGCAGCCAGGAAGTGACAAACAGGGTTGCTGTTCTCTCCAGGCTGTTTGTTCCCACCTGCCACCTCTAGCAGAACACCCAAACCACAAGGCAGGGCGGGAGCTGGACAGTCCTAGCCCACTCTCTGCCGAGGATCTGCTGCTCTACGGCAACATGCTGTTGAATCATTGGGCTGGAAAGCACGTGCATGTGGGGGAGCATGGCTCTCTTACCTCCTGGTTTGAGGATTCACATGCGAGTTTGAGATTCTGGACTCTGCTCCCAGGACTGTTTATGCATTTTACATGAAACAGTCACCAGGTAACATATAATCCCTGATCAAAGCCCTCAGGGGATTTAGGCAAAGCAACACCCAGTTTCTGGATCCTGATCAGACTTAGGTGTGAATTGGGCTGAGCTGCTTGGCCCCGTCAGGACTGGGGCAGTTCTGGGCATGCATGAAGGTGGAACTCTGGATAGCTGATGAGCCTGGAAGTATTAAAAAAAGTTGGAGATTGAAGGGGCCAGGCAGTGGGAAGGACGGTGGAGCTGCAGTGGGATGTATATGCCAACATTTGAGTCTGAAGAGCAGGTTTAGAGTAAAACGTCAGGTTCACTCCTGTTAAGAAAGTTCTGTTACAGGGAAATTATTGTTCTCACAGATTCCTGAAGTGGAAACTTATTTACAGAATCATTTTATGTGCTTTTTTTAAAAAAAAGAAGTCCCATCCTAGCCACTGCATTTGCTTGGATTTGTTTCCACTAGGCTGTCGTATGAATAGCTTGTTATTCTTACCAAACAT
>NW_010388079.1:76169-79550 GCF_000710305.1 Buceros rhinoceros silvestris | reverse complement strand
ACTGCGGTAGGGAAATCAAGAGCAACCTGCTCTAATGTAAACTGATTTCAGATTGCCCCTGGCAGTCCCAGCTACCTCATCTAACCTCTCTTTTCTCGTCAGTCTTTTTTTCATTTTTTTTCTTTTTTTTTCTTTTTCCACTGAAGACACGCCCTGTGCTTTCTTACAAGGTTTTTTATCACACTGGTTATTGCACTTGTGTCTGTGACCTACAGATGAGCTTCTCTGGTATCCTTGGTGCGTTCCAAAGCCATTTGAACCCTTGCACTCTCCAGCAAATGCAGACTTCTGCTGCCCACCTGCTCCACAGATGAGCTCTGTAGCGGCTTGTGACTGTACCCAAGAATACTGAGCTATGAAGCAACACAGATGTGTGTCTGGATTTTGATGGGGCTGTGACATCTTTGATGATACCCACCTGTGTGTTTGGAGAGCACTGCGGGGCTGGATAGCTGCAGACAGAGAGAGGCTTATTTGGAATGACACTGCTGTCACGCTGAATACATGCCAGATCCCGAGTGGGAAGCTGTTGTGTGGGTAAGGGAGTGGGGGGCGTTGGGGAGTGCATTTGGGGCAGGAGTGCTGTGGGAGAAGCACCCAATTTGCTGATCATAGTTGCCAGATCAGAGTGTATGTTGGGAGTGATATAAATTACTGTGTGTTGGGAGTGATATAAATTACTATCTCTAAATAAATACCACAACAGCATTTTAATGAGGTGTTTTCTAGTAGCACTTGTCCAGGCTGGTAGTGTTATGTCCAGGATGGAGAAGTATCTCCCAGCAAGGTTCTTGGCTAAACCTTCATAAACACAGTCTCACCCAAGGTCTATCTCTGCTTTGTTTTGGTAAGAGGTTTTGCTTGTTTGTTTCTGAACACACTTTCAAATATGTTTGGGCTTTTACTTTCTTTTCCTCTCTTGGCCCGGGTTTTGTATTGGTGTCGCAGAACCTAAGTGATGCAGAGATAGGGGACAAATCTGGTGCCTTTTCTGAGCAGTTAGTTATTGTTGTTCTGAAAACAAGAAGCTTGCAGAAGGGCTGGGTCATCTGGGGCTTTAGGGGTGGGGGCATTCGAGGCTGTGACTCACGGGAGTGATCTGTGTCCCTCAGATACTGGCAGGTAAAAATATCCTGGAGTGCTGTGTCCTTTGGTTCTCCTGCTGTGCTGCACTGCTCCAACAGCATTGCAGCCGGTGCTGTTTGGAGCCAGGGTCTCACGGACCCACGCCCCACATTTGCGCTGTGGTTCTGCTGAGACTCAGGAACCAGCTCTGCTTTGCTTTCTTTCCCAGCGGCTAGCTATTCCTCTGAACCTTTGGCAGCCTGCTTTGCTGGGCAAGTGGCTGCGGATAAATAGTGCACAGCACAGCGTGCTGGATGGGGCTCAGCCACAGGCCCTGGAACACCCCGTGATGGTTGCGCTGCACACATACACACTCCTTCTCTGCCCTGGTCTATAGAGCACCCCCACAGCATGGTGTCAGATCCTGGAGAGTTGTCCCCTGCACACAGACGGCTTCATCGCTCTGTGCCAGGGAGATCCGGGACTAGAGGTGGCCTGCGGGTTCTGTCTGAACCAAACAGATCGTGGTGGGAGGCAAATACTGAGTCAGGGGTTGGGGTTGGAGGCCAGATCTCAGGCGTTGCTTTCACATTTCAGGCCAAAAGAATGGTTTCATCAGAAAACCTCGCAACATGTTAAGTTGCCGCCACAAGAATGTGTCACAGCTGCATATATCCAAAACAAAGCCGAGAAATAGCCTTTCTCATGCTAGCTCTGAACTGATGAGATTTTGCAAATCTGACTCCCATTTTCTGCATAATTTGAAAATCTGAGACACAAAGTTCAGTTCTCTGATTCTTGAACATAAACTCTCTGAAATGAAGTCTCTTGACTGTCTAGACTTGTGATGCATGCTCAGAATTCATTCATACTATAAATAAATAATGGGCAGGTGTTGCGATGGGGACAACAGCTTCCATTCTTTTTGAGGAATAATTAACTCCAGCCAGGCCTCCCTGATCAACAGTTAGAATTAAAACACGACAACCCACAAAGTAATATTGTTTGGAAGGATCATTCGGTTGGAGGGCTGCACTCCAACCTCCTCAAAGCAGGACTAACTTCAACATTAGCTTAGGCTGCTCGGGTCTTTGTCCATAATTTTTGAAATCTCACAAACCAGTTTGGGGATTTCACAAACCAATCTGGGCACCCGCTCCAGTTTAACTGCTCTCATTTTGAAAAATTTCTTCTGTGATGTCCAATGGAATTTCTCCTGCCGCAACTTGTGGGCGTTGCTCTTGTGCTGTGCACTTCTGTGGAGAGCCTGGCTCTGCTCTCACTCACACAGCCCAGGGTGTGATGAGCCGTGATCACTGCAAAGGCACTGCTGACTCCTCTTCAGTGCTTCTCCACCAGGACCCCGGGTCCTTTTTTTAGCAGAACGGCTTTCTAGCCGCTGGGTTCCCAACCTGTGCTGGTGCACAGGGTTATTCTGTGTCAGGTCACTTTGTATTTGTCCTTGCTGTATTTCAGAAGATTTCTTTCAAGCTCATGTTCCACGTTGCTGAAGACCACCATTATACTTGTCCTCCAACATAACAACCTTTGTCTTTATCAACCTTTGTTTGTGTCACGCACAACTTGCTGAGGAACTATTCTACTCTGTCACCCAGACTGCTGGTGAAGACTGGCCCTAGTGTTGTCACGTGAGGAACACCATCAGGTAACACCAATTAAATATCTGGTTGTTGACCATTATTATCCTTCGGGCTTTGTGGCCCAGCCTTGAGCTTTTTTCAGCCAGGTTGTGGTCCATCCATTCAGGCAACACCACTCCAGTTTGGACCACATGGGAGACAGTATCAAGGGCCATGCTAAACCCAAAGAAGTGACATCTGCTGCTTCCCCCACCTCATCCATGCAGCCCATCAGCACAGATGACAACCAAGTTGGCTGGGTACAATTTGTCTGCAGTAGATCCATGCTGGCTGTTCCTAACTATCTTCCTGTACCTGGATGTGGCTTTTGTGTGGACTCGCTCCATAATATTCCCAGGAAAAATGTCCTGATAACTTACGTAAGACGCCTTCATCTTTGCTAATGCTTTGGCTAATCCCTTTCAGAAACAGCCTGTTGATTACATGTTTTGAGCTTGTGGGACCTTCAGCATGAGCCCACAGTGTTGGTTGAGGGAATTTTTGGTAGGGAGTGGCTGAGCAGGTCAAACGCAGAAGCGACCTAGCCAGGTCACACCTATTTCTCCTCTGTTGGGAACTCCTTTCTTTCCAACCTCACCAGCAAGGACAATCTTTCTTCGGCGGTTGCCATGGCCTTTGTGTTACCGCAGGGCAGGAGCCCTAAGGGGGGGGAATG
>NW_010388079.1:67534-76083 GCF_000710305.1 Buceros rhinoceros silvestris | reverse complement strand
GGAAAAGAGCAGGAATGAGGCTACCAGGCCAACAGACAGCAGTGTATGGTAGTGCCAGATGCTGGCACCTGGCAAGTATTCAGCTAGCTTGAGTAAAAGGAAGAAATGAGGAAGAAGAAAGGGTCACCTGCACAGAGTGCTAGGGACAGGCATGGCTGTTTCTAGAGAGCTCAGTAATTCAGTCAACAGGAAGGGCCAGGCACTTGCCAAAACACACAGTTGCACAACGGCCTATAGTAGTTTGAATTCACAGAAGACAGTTGAGTTTCTCGAGGTGTAACTTTGGTTCTGAAGTACCAAGTTCTGAAGTTCAGACCCCCAGCTTCAGCTGCGGTCTGAAGTACAATACTGAGGTAAGTGCTACTACAGAAACTAAGAAACCAAATGGCTGGAAAGCCACCAGGTCTGACTGCGGAGCCAGAGCAGGGCAAATGCTGCTTTGCCAAGCTGGCAAGCTCTTGGGTGGCTTGAGGCTCACTCCTGCTGCAGGGGCCTGGCAGGAGCCAGGCTGCTGCGGTGCTTGATCCCAGCCAGGGAGGCGTCTGTGACATCCCCTGAAGTGCTCCATTTCTGTAGAAAACAAAACTCCTGGAAATGCTGGTCAGCGCAGCGATTGGCCAGCCTGGGACCTTTGCAGCTGGAAAGGCTGGCAGGGCAGAAGTGAGCCCTGTGACTGGAACCATGAACTGGACCTTGTTGTTGCTGCTGAGGAAAGAGGCAGGCACATGGCGGGAGGAAAGGGCTGTAGGATGGGGCATGCAGCATGGGGCTTGTCTCACTGCTTGTAGAAGAAACATGCATAATCCCACAGCTTTTGTTGTACCTGTACTAAGGTGATGGTATTTCTGTGATGGACCTACAAGTGTAACCCCCTTATTAGCCCCTTAGAAGACTTCTAACAGTGGGGCATAGGAAAACCAACAGGACATGCGTGAGGTGCCAGCACAGCTGTGGAGCCAGCTGCATCTCTAACGAAGGAGACACAGGCTCCAAGTTCAGCTTCCTCTGCACGGCGGGCTGAGGAGGCTTCCAGGGTCCCGGCAGGAGCGGGAGCGCTCGCATGCTGCCGTCCCCCGTGCAGTAATGAAACCCGACCTGCTGGGTCACCCTCCTGCCGTGACACAGTATCATTTAAATTTGTTTGCTTATTACAGAGATGCTATCATCACAAGGTGTGGTGCCCTGGCTGGAGTCTAGCAGGAAAGTAACACTCTTATTCACCCACCCACCTTTGGCAGATGGTCTGAGGGTCTCTCCTCGGCTTTGTGACAGAAAGCGCTTGATTCACCTCCACCCAGAAGTAATTACATGTTGCTGCCTACTAGAGGTTCCCATGCTGGCATCAGTGGTAAGCCTAGAACTCACTGCTGGGATTAATTGCAAAGTAAAACACAGTTTCTTGATGTCTGTTTTATATTCAGCCTAGTAAAAGCTACTTAATACACTGTATCACTTTTGATTTTTTTTTTTTTTAATGATCATTAGAATGTTCCTAATTGCTATTACCCTGCCATGCTCCTATTTCTCAGCAGCTATTTGCATACAGCCTTCCCATCACACTGGAAAGCAGTTCTGGTAGCAAAAATTTTGTGGCATTTTGGGGTTTTTCTTTCCTTTTAAAAGAGTTCCCTTTTCAATTCTTTTATTCTAGATCCTCCTGTATAAAACACAGCTCTTCTGGAGGGGCTTTGCTCTCCTGAAAGTTTATTGCTTTTTCCTCTGAGCTTTAGGACAAAATTACTCCCTTGTCAGCGCAGTTCTTATTGAACCGGGCTGGCTCGGCAGGTCTCCACTCCTTCTTTGTTTATTTATTTTTATATTAGAAAGGCAATAAAATTGACAAAAGAGGTTTATTCAGACTCCAACTATACAGTTTACCACACAAACAAAATAAAACATGCAACACACTTCCTTTTATTTATGGCATCAGTGCTGAGCCATTATAGTACCAGCACCAGGTAACTTTTCTTCCCTGCGCCTTTTGAAACCTCTTTTGCACCAGTGTCCCACACCGAGCTTTCTGTTTGCTCAGCATCCACCATCTTCACACAAGTTGGTTGGTACAAAGTGGAAAACTTTTAGCAGAAGCAAGGTGAAGCCTGTAGGGCCCCAGGCACCACAGTGCAGGGCTTTCCCTGGGAGAGCAGGCGTGAGGCAGGGGGCTCTACTGCACCTTCTGCTGCTCAGCTGGATGCTCCATCCATAACACAGGCTGCGGGAAGGCCTATGGGAGCCCGTCTGGGTGGAATCAGGAGTCGCCTGGGGAGTTCAGCCACCTCCTTGTTCAGGCTGCGTGGAGCCCAGCCCCACAGGGCGATGTTCCCAAACACCTCCTCGGGACCAGCTGTAGCCTCCACTTGGCTCAGTCCTGAGGTTCTGGAGCACCTCAGAGCTGTGGTGCTGAGTCCTGTGATGAGTAACCTGTTCCATGGCGCAGGCGCTAACCCCCGAGTCCTTGCCCAACCAGTGGACTCTCATGTATGGATCAGGTGTAGTATCCAAATGATGCTATAAACACGGCTGTGGAACAGGAGCTGTGATCTATTTAGCAAGATCTGTTTTTATGTGTGTTCGTCAGTGAGCTGGGACCAGAGTGGGTGTAGGTCCTGGGGCTGTCTGGAGTAGGCAAAGAAGAGAGAGGTGTGGGAGGATGGAGTAACATTTCAAAAGAGAAGCTGCATTCACATCTTCACTGTTTCTAGCCAGTGGACAAGACTTCTCCTGACACAATGATACATGGGGTATGGCCAAGGGAATAAATTGTCTTTTAATGCTAGATCAATGGAGAACAGAGACAGCAGTGCAGGAAGGGGAGCTCAACTCACTCAACATTATGTGTTAATATACCAGCTTCACCACCATTAGCAGCACCGTAGTGTCAAGTGTCATGAGATGCAGGCGTGTGACACGTCTGCTGATGGGGAGATTGCTGACCAGGAGGCTCACAGCTCAGGTTAGCAACGGCCATGCCATGCAGCAGCAGTTTCATTTCTGAGCCCGGCACGAGGACTACCCGGCCTCCAGACCGGTGTGTGTGATTGGCGCTGGCCTTCCTCTCCTGAGGCTCTGCTCCTGACTGAGACCACACACAGGGCTGCAGAAGGGACTCTGGGAAGTTACGGTGTTCTGCTGACCAGGATTACTGCACCACAGCTGCTCCAAGGGCAGCGCACTTACATGCTTGTACATGGATGTATTTCAGATGAGGTGGGGGCTGTAACCGCATTGGACCACAGGCTGGGTTTCACATGGTTCCCCAAGAGCTTGTCACGGTCAGCACTACTGAAAGCCAGAGGGATGGATACCCAGGTCCCTGTGATGCTGTCAGCAGCCATGTCTTGCTTACCTCAGGCATGTCTGGAAGGCGTTGACCATGTCTGGGTGGGGCTGCCCACATGCTCTGAAGCGCCTGCCTTTGGAAACAGTGGAAGGGCTTTGCCGCTTGCCCTTGACAGGGTGCACAGTCCGTGTGCTTAAACTCACCAACAGCTGCAGCCGGAAGCCTGGCTTTGGGAGCTCTGTTTTCATCTGACACACCTGACTGCCCGAGCCCTGCCCTTGAGAGCCCGGTGCTGCAGCTGAGGTGACCCTGCTTCAGTGGGACAGACACCCATGCTGTCGAGCCCTCCAAAACATAAGCAGTGCCTCACCTTTGTGCTACTTCCAGCTGAACAGAGGGAGGAATTTATCTTCCCTTCTTGTATCAGGAAGGTCAATCTCTGCATGATTACCTTTTTTGAAAAAAAAAATCTTATACATTAAAAGGCATCATAAAATGCCATAATGAGGGTGCCATTAATGACTCTTTGGCAGCACTAGGCGCTTACTGGCTCTTGGTGCAGTAAATAGAAAGCAGCGAGGTTCTGGAGTTCATTTCCAAACAGGAGCAGGAACTCTCAAACCAGGTGGCAATTAGTATGTCTGCAGGTCTGGTTTCTCCTTACTCTGAAGTGAAGGTGGGCGGCAGGCTGAGGTGTGCAACATCCACATCACGCCTCAGCTAAGATTTGCCAACATTCATTTGCTGCTTTCCACTCTTTAGCAATCAAACAGAAACTTTTCAGCTGGTACCTTCTGGGTGACAAGGTTTGAGAAACAGCCTTTTGGTCATTATTACAGCCTCATGAAAATGTTCTGAGGTGATGGAACAGCTGCATCATGAGTGGAGCACGTTACCAGAGAGCTACCTGTATTCTCCAGTGCGGTTCAGAGCGTTTGGTACCAGAAATGTGGATTAATTCTCTGAGCGACGCTGTATGCGCTGCGAGGGCAATGCTCCAGCTGGAGCTGCTCAGGCTTGCAAGAACGTACTTACCTGGTACAGCAACCTTTACACTTGTCCCTGCTCGACCACCATCGTGGCAGAAGCTGCCTCGGCTGCGGACTGGGTCAGTAATGGTACAACAGGTAGGCCAGGTTGTATCACCAATATTGTGACTGCTCAGGTGGCACTCGGCCGTCTAATTAGTTTGGCAAAATATACTTAAATTTCAAATTTTCATATTAAACCACTCTAAAAATGCAGGCAATGATAGGTAACAGACAAAGGTATCGCTTCCCAGTGAAGCCATTTTATATTACCAGTGAAGGAACAGACCAAGTTTTTTACAACAATAGTTGGCAGTCTTTCTATTATGTGGCATTAGCCAATAATTTCTAAAACTGCCTGTTAATTAGAGCATTCAGCCCCTGCAGGCAGTTCTATTTTGCATAAGTGCAGTCCAGTTTCCAGCCATCGGCTGAAGACTACGGCCTTTTGTTGTAGCCAGACAGGACCATGCATTACCAGCCTCCTTTCCGGGGTAAATCTATAGTCAGTGGGGTTTTAGTTTCCCAGTGCTGTCTGTTGTTTGTTTGTTTGTTGTTTTTAATCCCAACACTGCCAGGTAACATTCAGAAGAGAAGGTTTATGTGCCACTACCTCTGGGCAGCTTGTCTGGCTGGTGCGCAGAGGCCTGTCAGCTCAGATCAAGGGCAGCTCCTTCGCTTGAACACGGCACTCTGCGGATGCGGCTGGGCTGCTGTGGCAGCCAGCCTGGCTCCAGAGCCCAGGTGACCTGTCGTCCACATCGTGGCTCAGACACCAGCAGCTCTCATGCAGCTGCTGTCCCCGGCTGCGTACTGCTGGCAGGCATCGTGCAGACAGCGCTGAGCTTGCTCTGCGGGAGCTGGGGTGAGCTGAAGAGCGGGAGGCTGCCTGCTCTTCGGGGTGCCCAGCTCTGTCAGCTCAGGCTGCTCAGCGGTGCTGTGCATCCCTTGACCACTGAAACACCCCCAGCACATGCGGCAAGAGGGCTGGCGCAGCATGTGGGGCTGTGTTGGTCTGTTGCTGGTCCTCAGCTGCTCTCTGAAGGTGTCTGCTGGGTTCACAGCATGTCTGGAGGACATCACATCATGCTGTGAAACTTTATCTTCTAGCTATACTAACACTAACTCCTAGAATACACATCGCAGGAGCAGATAAGGATAAATCTCCTGCAGTAACTAACTGTGGCAGGAAAGCCGTGACATTTGTCTTGTACTTATCACTTCGACTAGCTGTAATTATTATTGCTGTTGTTAGTGCCTCTATTACAATATTACCTGAGGCTGCCCAGTCAGCGCTGAGCTCCATCGCATTCAGCACAGATGCCACCAAACCCCTCAAAAAACTTACAGTTCAGAATGTGAGTGACTTACAATGGTGAAGAGGAGGGATAAAACCAAATGGATACAATTAGCTTAGACACAACTTAGTCATCCTCTTCTTGGTGTAATTATAAAATGGACAAAGGTAGCACTAACTAACCTCAACTGCCCTTCTAGCCATAATTAACGATATTGCATAATAATGGTGTCAGTTCAAACATTGTTTAAAACCGATGCTTTGCTTGAAATTACTGTACAGCCACACTGACGTCTTGCACAACAGACTGACATGGAGCAGTGTCTTGACTTCCATTTTCTGTTTCATTGTGTCATCCGTGCATAGGAAAAGCTCTTGACCAAAGAGGAGTCAGTGGTACAGTGGTAAATAAAAGTGGGCAGCGTCATCTGTCTGTGGTATGTGAGGAGCAGGTCAATACTAGCAGTGCCCACAGCAGAAGTGGGTACAAAGGGAGTGCCCTTCGCCTGCGTTTACCCTTGACTGCACTGCTTGGAAGAGTTGCATAATTGATACAATTGAACCACATCAGCCCTTTATTTATAGAACATAATGAAACGGTTTTCAACACCCTGGATCACCCTGCACGGGTGATTGCCATGTATGCACCCAAGGAGAATAAATAAAAACATTTCCCTAAGGTACTATGTCTCTTCACCTCCTCTGGTTGCACCCAGGACTTTGTTTTGAGAGCAGCTGTCGGGAGTGCAGGGTGTAATCCTGCTCCAGAGAAAAGCCACCGTCATGCTGCGCCATTGCGCTGGAGTTTCCCACGCCACCTGTAGCACTTAACGCGTTGTCATCGTTCGGGGGTGCTTAGGGTGTGCCCACACCTAAACATACCACAGACTGTTGGGCACAGTCCCCTGCCTTGTACTGAAGTTAATCCTTGTTCAAGCTCCAAGCCTGCATTTGACATAAGTCTGGCTCACCTAGGAAGTGTACAGGCTTCAGCTCAAATTAAAAAAAAAAAAAGGTGCTGCGGCATTCGATAGCTGCTTTTGGTGATGGCAATGGGAGTGAGTGACAAAGCGATATCCTGACGAAGACAAATGACACGGCTGAGCGGCAACTGCCATCTGAGCCATGGCTCCCCAGTGGCTTGTGCCTGTGACGTTCTCGTTGCTGAGTCTGACACCACGACTGCCAACGTCATCCAAGGAAGACTCGGGTCTACCCAGAAGCACGAGCATCGGGTGGCACAGAGACAGGGCTTCTACACAGCGCCGTGAAACAAAGCACTGCTAGTGCTTTATCTCCTTTGTTGCTATTACTGGAAAAATACGGATAATTTAGGAGTATTTCTCTTGCTGGATTGTTTGTCCATCTTTATACAACATTCTGTTGAGCATGTTGCATCATTTGAATTTGGCCTTTATTTATGATGCTACGTTGTTTTATGTATACACTTTATAATTACAACTACTAATTGCAAGCTTGCTTACTGCCTTCAGTTGGCTCTTCCAGAGCAGTACTTGCAAAAAGATCACAATTACTCAGTTCTTTTCAATTGCTCAACGAGTATTTTCATAAACTGGAAAGAAACCAGGACTGGGTTGTTTGGGTTTTTTATTATTATTATTATTATTATTATTCTATTTTTATCCTATTTCTAAGCTTTACATGGTGCCCATCTGGTGCATAGAAATGAACTGCATGAACCTTTTCAGAAGCTGTTTCAGCTCTTTTCTCAAAAATCCTTTTTCTGATTAAAAAAAATAAAATCACCACACTGACCTCCTGAGGGTGTCCCATGTGAGGTGTTACATTAGCTTTTAATTGGTTTTTTGACATGTAAAACTTTAGCCTGGACACATTGTCATGCTCTTAATACATTTTGAACTGAAAAAAAATCTGTATAGGTTGATGGTTCTGTGAGAAGGGGCTAGTGCTTCCCATACGGACGCCACGGACTGAGACACAGTGCTCCCATTTTATCAGTTGTTATCCAGCTCTGCTGGTGATTCAGGGGTGTTATTGCACTGAAACCCTGCAGTAACACAGCAGTGAATCAGGCGCATGGGCTCTGCAGCTCACTATCTAAAATGAGGATCCTCCTACAGGTAAAGCACTGCCGCTCCGCAATGATCGCAGCCTGCAGGCTGTCCTGGCTTGCCAGATCTGCAGCGGAAGAGGGTTGCAGAGGGTCAGAATTAAGGCACATGCTGACTGCATTTCAGTCGATGGGGAGACTCGCGTGAGCGAGGTGAGCTGGTTCTGGCTTTTCAGGTTACAAATTGCTCAAATCAAAAATAGCAGAGTGTAGGGTTCCTTTTTTTGTTGCTGATGTTTTCATTACCTGCTGCCACGAGTGGAGAAAGCAGCACCTCTGCCACTTGCCCAAGAGGGCTGCGAGGCGCGGGGCCGGCGCCCCACAGGGAGCCGGCATGCAGCCGCGGTGCCGTGCAGAGGGATCGCTGGGTGCACCGTGAGTCCAGACCGCTCTCTCCCATCACCGTGCACTGAGGCTGGTGACAGCTCCAAGCAGACACCGAGTGCTCTTGCAGCAGTGCGAGTTACATCAGACACTACAGCTACTTTATTGGCAGGCGTGAGCTCGGCTTCACCGTGTTACACTTCAGTAAACACTCAATGGCAAATAATGCTAGAAAGCGTATGTGAGTGTCGCCAGCTTATTGAGTTGCTGCCTTCAGTGTGATCACCTCATGATTTATTACACAGCCCCTATTCAAACTGCCAGATAACGCTCCCTTTCCCTTACCTGTCATTCCTGTTTTGTTCCCTTCCTGAAGTCAGTCTTAAAAGGCATCTCATGGAAAGGTGCCTTCATCCAGGGTCAGCAGCCGTAGTCCTCTCCCCGAGCACAAACACAGTACGTTTTCCTCGCATGCCCCCTGTGCTTGAACTGACAAAAAAACGGATCCCAGTTAGATGATGGCCCAGA
>NW_010388079.1:59127-67430 GCF_000710305.1 Buceros rhinoceros silvestris | reverse complement strand
GCAGGAAACACAGCCAAAAGTCTGTTGATTTGATGAACCACTGTCATAGAGGACATGAACGCTGAACCGACTGTGCAGTTGTGAGGGCTGGGCGGTGTTGCGTTGTTTGGGCTGCGTGTGGGGGATGATGAAGGTGAGCTGCCCGTAGCATGTTAACAGGCTGGGAGAGGAGCTCCAGATTACGCCTAGCAATCACACAGGGAACACAACTGGAAAAGTGCTTTTGTTTCTGCTACTTGCTAAGAACGTCACCTTGGGTGACATCTCTGATGCTGCCAGCACTGAGCGAGGCCTCAGGCATGCTGCTTTGCCCGGCATGGCTCAGACCACCACTCTGGAACTGCAGATGCAATGCCCAGGCACTGCTCGCCCAGGTCACCAGGGCCTGAGCACGCCAGGCACGAGCGGTGCCATACAGGCTGCAATCTTCAGGCTGACATCAACACTGAGACATTGCTGCTGGGTTTCACCGGGTTAGCACAAGCTTTTTCACCCCAGTAAAGGCTTCATCTTTGGGTCATCAACCTGAAATCAAGCCCTGTGTAAGCAGGTGAGGGGTGGTACTGTCTGCTGGTGCTCAACAGGAAGGAGCTGATGCATCAGGCTGTGGTGACAACTGGGTGACACCATGAAAAGAGTGTCAGTTTGCTGGTGGTCCCAGCAGAGGGGGAAGGGGGGCCATGACTTGACGCTCCCCTGCCAAAGGCCCAGTCTCCGTGACAAGCATAGAGCACTCTCCATGCAGCAGATGGGAGATAAGTACCACGTCTAATTGCACTGGGTGGCTTTCAGGAGCAGAGCGATGACTTCATTCTGCAGTGACAGCCAGCCTCGACCAGCACTGAGCAATAGTCACTGTCAAAGAGACACCAGATAAACCCAGGAAAAGTGAAATGTCATGAGATAGATAAAACAAGAAATGTGCCAAAAAGGCAGAATCTTACAACAACACTAAAGGAAACAATGGTCTCTTAAGAAATATCAGCCTAGTTTTTATCTTGTAGCAGGGAGAGTGTTTTTGAGAACCTGTGCAGAGTTAAATGGATTCATAAACCTCTGTACCAGGTGCAATCATTAGTCAGTAAATGAATTACACATAATTATCTGCTTTGTATTTAACTCACTTGGCTTCCAGTTTCTTGCTCTTCCTACAGTGAAACTCTGTATCTCTCTCACACAAACACACTCTCCATGGGCAAGGAGGTTTTGGAGGGCTGCCATCGTCCTGACTCATGAATCAGACTCCATGATTTGAGTGATATTTATCTAAGCCTGCAAACAAAGAAGATGGCTATGTGTCCAATGAGAGAATAATTATTGTTATTATGTTTATAGAGCAACAAAGTTGGGAGTTAGGACCCCGGGGGAAAGGCGGCAGGAAGGGCAAGCTGGGCAGAGGCAGGAGGCTGTAGGCAGTGTTTCAGTGCGGGCATGTGCCAGGGCCCTCGCAGGGCTCCCTGCCCGTGAGTCACCTCTGCGAGGAATCGCCCAGCGGCCAAGGCGGGCGGCCAGGTGACGTCTGCCTTGGCTGGACACTTGCTGGGAGCAGTGAGACCACCTCCCCAGGGGCTCTCGCCATGGTACCAGGACAACACTGGGCCTGCAAGGCTTTTGGAAGCAGCTGAAGGTGGTTGGGTTGGCACAGAGCACCCCAGATGGCTCTGCTGTGAGGCTGAGGACGTGCTGGTCTGTGGGTGAGCCATCCCCGGCTGCACCGGGCAGCAGCGCTGACAAGGCAGCCTCCTGCCTGCAGCAGACACTGTAGGGTTTTTCTTACACAGAAGCAAGCTGTACATCCACAATTACTTTAACTAAAGTACAAAGAAGCGGGGGGTGGAGGGAAGGGGGGAAATCCGTATCAGAAAAAGGTTGTTTTGCAAGTAACAAGAGCTGCCGCAGCAGGTTCCTTAGAAATAAAAATGTCCCTTGAAATGCCACTTGGGCTCACCCTGCTGCACAGCTTCAGTGCAAGCTCAGGCAGAGGAGTTCTGCTCACCACCTGGGAGAGCTTTGGATGCTGTGACAGTGACAGTGCTGTGCCTGACCCAGGCTTGCTCCTGCCAGGTTAACACTCTGTGTACTCACAGAGGGCAGTGACAGAGGAGTCTCCACCTATCCTTTAGGACTGTCCATAGTAGGCAGTAAGTTTGGGATAACCAATAATTCGAAACTCACATTTCTAAAATACTTCTGCCACTCTGAAGCCTCATCTTGACTGGGACTGCCAAAGTGCCCTCAATTTAGAAGGCACCCCATGTGCTGGTAGGGAGGGGGCTGCAGACCTCTGATGTGTGACTGCTGCCGATACACACACCTGCACAAAACTCACCTTTCTTGTTGGCGTCATGGAGACACCCATGTTCATGGCTGACTGCTGCTGCGTCTATATAGCGGGATAAAGACTGGCGGCTTTCCATCAGCTTGTTACCACCAAGCAATGGCCCAGACCATCACTTACATGGAGACCTTGGAGAAGGTCACCAGACTCTGGTTTGGTTTGCAGCTTTAGGACACAGCCAGTGGCACTCCTGTCAAGAAAGCTGGAAAAAGTGTCATTTACTTCCATTAACTCGGCTTTAGGGAGGTCAGGTTTACACCGCCTTGCAACTATATCTAATGATCTTCAGGTTAACAACGTACAGCCAGGGAGACAGCAGGACAAAAAGCCAGATGAAGATGTTTCCTGGAAATAACAATGAATTTAGAAAGAATCTTATGCAGAGAACAAGACATCCTCTTCTTGTTCTCCCAAGACCAGCGTGAAACACTTTCAAGTTTTGACGTTGTTATTGGAGGGAGGCAAAACCAATAACCTGCGTAATTACCAATGCTCAAAAAAATACCACTAAAAATGTAAGATAAATAACTTCATGTCCCTTCCACTCTACCCATTCTTAGCAGCAAGTTTTGTCTCAGAAGATGTTTTAACTGATGATTAAATCCATATTACTATCCTGGGAAGAACCATGGACAGGCTTTGACTAAGGAAGAATTGCCAGTGCAATGATAGGCCATGTTACTTAATGCCCTTTTCAGAACAACAATTTTTCTGGAGAAGGTTGATAGAAAACACCTATATGCCAACATTAATATCCAAGGGCAGAAAGGGGCTTTATGAGAGAGCAATCAGAAATGTTGCTGAGCCAATACTGTTCACAAGAGAAGAAAATGTGGTTTTACAGACTTAGTAAAGACTGGGAGTCCTGGATCCAGACTTTCTCAATCTCCTAAAATTGGCTCACAGCCTCGAGAAGGCCAACCCAGCTCCCAGTGCTCCAGTCTGCCTTGCTGTAGCAGCGAGGAGGCACTGGCTGCCTCTCCTGTAGCCTGGCAGAACCAAAGGACGTTGCACTGGTTACCTGAACTCACAGCGCTTCCTAGCCCATATTCACCACTGGAAATTGTGCTTCTGTTGAGGATTACTTTAGAATGGAAACAGACCTTTGTGCCCCCACACAAGATTGTTTATTTATCTATCAGTTTGTTTGTCAGCTGAGCTAATAAAAATGTTACTGCTCCCCACCAATTTGGACTACAAAGAGTTTTAAGATCCTTGAACGGAGGAAGCGAACAAAACCACAGAGTATATTACCAAGCGGGTAGAGAAAAATCTAAGCCCAAGGCTTCATAAACACTGTATTGCATACAGCAGTTTCTGCATCTCCATCCCTCCCTCCCTCCCTCCCTAATACACGAGGTTTTATACTATTACTACAAGAAAAAAGAACTAGATAGTAGCCAAACTCCTACGAAAAGCACTCCCCTGTTTACAGTCCTCAAGAAATAATGCCATGGACTATGGCCCAACGAGAATGCCACAGATACTTCTCTCTGAGCTAGCTGACAGAAAACAGTCAAAAAAACAGGGCTATAAATTGCTACTTCGTTATAAATCACTGCATTTGGCACACCCGTCCCAGCACACCTTGGGGCCGCGGCGGCTGGACGTAACGTGCCTTTAATTTTTGTATGTTTGTAATATTGCCACACAGATGGCAGCTGGCTTTGCACCTGCGAGCGTGGTCGTATTGTCACAGGACCACAGAGCAGTCATGCTCTCCGCTGTCAGACCCAAGGACCTGGCTGAAAACCGCTGTTCTCCAGTTGCCTGATCTTGCTAAGAGCACACAGCGAGGCCCGGGCGCTGTGCTGTGTAACACGGCTGCAGAGCCGGCACGCATCCAAACATCACAGAGCGCGAGCAGAGCAAGTTCAGGGCTGTCTGCACCTGTCTGGAGAGATGTATTTTTCCAGCACAGCACAAGTACTTAGAATCAGGTTCCTTTTCCAGTGTGAACTCTGCCTATTTTGGTGCAAGACTGGTACGGGAAAATATATTTCAAATTTGGAGAGAGGAATTTTTCCCAGTTCACAAAGTTTTAAATTAGAGTCAGTAACAAAAGAGCACACATTCAGCAGCAGAGATTTGAATAAGCCTTACAGTTGCTGGACTTCTTGAGCTATAGGCAGTGAAGCTAGCTTAGAGTTTTCCAGAATGATTAACAGCCTGTGCTTGTGGGGATTTTACTAATTTTTGTTGAAGTTACTCAAGTAATTTAGACTGGGAATATTGTTTACCAGCCCTGGGAAGATTACATCGCTGGGCCACGTTCATGTGTGCTTTGGAAGGCTTAGAAGGGGACAGGGAGAACGAATGGAAAGAACCACATCCTCCTCTGGATCACAAATCATGCCTGTTTGTACCTGAAAGACCGTAAATTTGTCTGTTTGCCGAGTACTGGCATGTCGCCTGGGAACTTCCATTAAAAGATGTAGTTCTACTGCACTCCACGTCTCAGTGTCAAAGGTGGCATCTTTAGCATGCAAAGGAAAGCTTTGAGGTCATGTCTGTGGTAAAAAGAAAAATCCCTGATTAATGTCACAGCAGATGGAGCGTCACCTTCCTGTGGGGCTGTTGGGGTATTACTCCAGTGGTGTTGCACCATGCTCTGGCTCCCGGCATTTACATGAGTCCATTTTGTCTTGTTGCACAAACCTAGCTCTAGGATAGGTGGATGAATCCGTGTTTTGGTGATGTGAAGCAACCCAGCCGTGACCTTGCTGCAGTGCCTCACACAGACATAAAGCATCCTCTGAAGCCAGGGAGAGTTTGGCTCTGAAAGTTAATGGCAGGACAGGTCATGTCCTTTACATCCTGGGCAGGCGAGATCTGCCTACGTGCCCACGACTCCCAGACCTTCCTAGCATCTTCCTGCCTGACAGGGAGGAGACTTGTAACCTGGGCTTCCATGTAGAGCTTTGTGGCGTGACCGAGCTCTGCCAATTCGAGACCCCTCAGCACAGCTAATGGGCACAGCTGTGAGATACAACCTTTTGAGAAGAACCCATTCCTGGCCCTGCCTCCTGCCGCCCCATGCCAAAGTAATGAACTAACCCATTTACAATTGTTTTGCTTGACATATGGGTCCCAGATAGGGAGAAGGAGCCAAAAGAGGGCAAATTTAACTCCATGTGGGAAAGTCCCTACTGCTCTGGGCGTGGGTACATACTGGTGAGCTTGGCTCTACAACAGGGAAAGGACAAAAAGCCAAAGAGAGGAGAAAAGCTGAGCGGGGAGGGAAGGGCAGAGGAAGATTTTGTGTGTGTCTGGGAAGGAAACAATAGGACAAGGGGAAGGAATTAAAAGAACACATCCTTCTCTGCATCATAGCACTGCATTCTAAGTTACTCCCTCATACTGGACCAACCCATAGTGCCCTACTTCTAACATTTCTGCCCTGTGATTGCTGTGATGAAGCTCCATCAAAGCTCTTAGCGTGTCAGAACAAGCTTCCTTCCTTCTTTCCGATGACATTTTGATGTGCCCTTGCTGGCCTATCCCAAGCCCCTACAATTAAGCCCCAGTCCCACAGCCTCTGCTGAACACAAGCCGAAAGATGTGACTCTCTTCCCTCCACCTCTGACCCCACAGCCAAGCCAGCCCTGCCTCAAGCAGACAAGCTCTCTCCAAAGCACTCCGCAAACCTTCAGTAGGGAGGTCCTTCCCACCCACCCCTGCTTCCCTGCAATGCCTCTTGGGGAAGAGCTACACGAGCAAAGGACAAAGGCAAGATGGTATTTCCTTGCACCCTCTTGTACCTATGTCCTCTCCTCCCACCTCTGCTTCAGCTGTTTCTCAAGCTCATCGTCTTATTTGTGAACTGCTGCATGTCTTGCTAATGACAATATTGGTGTTTTTCCATTATTGCTATAGCCCATAATATTTGTGCTATTTATAATGTTCCCCCTTGAACGCTTGTCGTATATTCAAAGCATTTGCAACTATTTACTTCTTATTTCTCCCAAAAGCAGTGCAAGGGAAGTGGGGATGACAGCAGTACCAACCCCTCTTAGTAGATGGACCAGTCAATACAGCGGGCGTAAGAGTTGGCAGCAGCCGCAGCATTTGTGAGTCCAGCATGAGGTCTTTTGGTCTGAACAACCCAGACACAGGTCTCCTCAATTTACTGTTCCCTTCAGGTTGGAAAAAAAGTCTGCAAGTGCCCATTCAGTGGGTCACCTTAAGAGCTCTCAGCCGTGTACAGTAAGGAGAAAAATTGTTTAAAAAATCCTTGTGTGTTCATAAATACACACACACGCGTATATCCATATGCGCATATGGATATACACAACTGTATATGGGCATGCAATACATATATACACGTGCAATGTATAATGTATATCTATGGTAGAACTGCAAATATATAATAACATACTGTATATCCTGTTGTGGATATTATATATAGCACACATTATATATTATAATATATATACACATCTCTATAAGATATAACCAGACATATTGTTTCAATAAGTCTTTGGCAATGGTCAAGGTATCTATCTGAACATTTGAGGTTCCCTGTTTGGAGGGTGAACAATAAATGTGCCACTTCCCTGTCTCCAGAGAGCAGAGGAGCTTTATTCCTTCCTTGTAGCACCTGTTCAGTTGACATTCCGCAGGAGAAGCCTAAACCAACCTGACCACCACCATCCTCTCGGTTCTCTAAGACCTACAGCCCTGAGGTCACACCATAATACAAAGCAGCACTACCTGGAGAGCTTCTGTTGCTGAGAACAAGGCGAGTACGAGGGGACAGGTTGCAAACTTGGAAGTGCACAGAGTTCTTAGGATTTATTTGTTCACTCCAGAGAGAAAGTGAGTCATGAGAAACCGTAAGGTGGAGCACTCAAAACAAGGAGTGTATAAATGATTAGCAAGGGAAGGTCAGCTCTAGTCCTTCAAGTCTGAGCATGTCCCGTTGTCAATGGAACATAAATAATTCTAGCTGGATGCCTGTGGTTGCAGGAGAACAGCTATCACGCTTCTAGTCTCTAACACGTCTGTGACTCACATCATCAATGAGGCTGATCTGAGTTTTCTTAAAGAAACATAGTTAAGGAGTAAAGGGGTAAAAAATGGAACTCGATCAGCAGACCCAGTTTCAAGTCCAAGCTGCATGCTTGACAGAAGCCAAGCTTTTTTTCTGAAACCAAACCAAGAGCCCTTTCCTACATGGAGAGCCAAATGCAGGGATGGGATGCACCTGAATTCTACTTGCACTCATGCAGCAATGCAGTTAATCGTCCTGACAGATAAAACCACTTTGAGAATCTTTATTAGCATAGTGATGCAAATGAAAGAAAGTACACTGCCTGTTTTCTTCAGATCCCCCGTTGAGTGTAGAGTATTTGCAGATAGGAAAAAAAATCAGTTGACTTCTTCAATGATCAGGAAAGACCAGTGCTACACTTGGAGACATCTGCCAAGAACACTGAAATTTTTTTTTCTATGATAAACTCTTTTATGATATTGATTTTAAAGACAATATTCTGAGGATAACACACCTAAGTACACTAAATATGTTATCCTTCAATCCATTGATACTTGCGGCATGCATGATGTAGCATCTAACTACTGAGTACAGCTGTCTGAAGGCTGTAGCTTCTGATATTTTCAGCAATATCAACTGAATCAGCTAGGGGGGAATCCAGAGGGAAAGTATGCAATCATATAACCTTTATCTGATCTTATGCTAAAAGGTACATAAGTCATTTCACAGACATCTACATCAGAAAACAGGCTGCACAGCAATGGGTGAAAAGGGAATTTTTTCAGCTTATTTCTATTTAGAAATTTCAAGAGCACAATCCTACCACAACCCAGCAGTTAGGAATGCCAGGAAAAGCTATATATATATACAGACAACAGACAACATAGTCATCAGTCTGCTTTCTCTCAGGGAACTTCTCTAGTGCGTTTTCCTTTCACCTACAGTCAGTCTAAGACGCTTCGATCCCTACAC
>NW_010388079.1:43212-59052 GCF_000710305.1 Buceros rhinoceros silvestris | reverse complement strand
TACACGCAAGCAGACACCTGGATAAAAGGAAAGGAGCCAAGAGACCGCAGAGATATGAAGCCAAGGCCAAATGTTCGTAGTGAGCTGTGGAGGATGAGGTGGATGGGGCACCGTGAGCTTCTGGATGGAAGGGACCAGCTGGAACAGAGGTATGCTGAACACAAAAGTGCTTGTGGTTCAACGGCTCCTGTCCCAGCTGGAAAAAGGCAGGAGAAAACTGGGTGATGCCACTACAAAACCTGAATGGCGACCGGTATTGTCCCAGCCCCTCCTTGCTCTCAGGCAGTGGGTGGCAGGACTGGTGACGTTCCTGCCCTCTGACTCTTGAGGCAGGAGGCAAGAAGGATGTAGTTCCCATGTGTCTGGGAAAGGGTTCTATCTGGGCCCGTTTTCATATGCACCTACTTCCCAGTCGTCTGACTTTCCACTTCCTTTGGAGCCACCACTTTCTGTCTGGGATAATTCTCCGGCTCCTCTAGTGACATTACAGTGCTGGCAGAGTGTGCCTTGCTGGTGATTTACTGAACTGTGGCATTAAAAGGCAATTTTGAATTTTAATGAGGTTTAACACTGCAGAACTGTACAACGTTCAATGAAATAATTTTGCATTTTTTTTCCTGTCTTCATATAACTATGTAATATACTTGTGGATGTGGTCCATACATCCCTTTGGTGTGAGAATCTTAAAACATCTTACAAACAAACATCTGTGGAGTAGAGAATCCTTACTCTGAATCATTATTACCCCTCAGGATATCTGAGATGCACGGGAGACATATCTTCTTCTGAGCAGCAGTTTCCAGGACCCACAAAACTCTAATACTGACCTGTCCAGGAAAAGAGATGAGTCTCTTGCTTTGGTAACTCTATGTCAACTTCCCGCCTGTCAGACAACTTTAATTAACACTTGACTTTGTCTAGTTTGCTTTCTCATCAACAGAAATAATGGTAAAGGTTTTTGAAAAATAACAGAAAAGATATCTGAATAATACCAGTCATTGTACAAACAACCGTGGGTGAAATTGGGAGAGAGAATTTGCTCTGTTTGCATTCGTGGGGAGTGGCAGAAGGAAGCAGCACCACTGAATGGCTGCGATACCTTCTTTAAGTTATAAGATCCTTTTCTAAGCCACTTCAACAAATGTTATATGCTGAGTTTGCCTCATCCTTCTCCACCTTCTGCAGTCACGTGGGTACTCACTTGTGCAGCAATAGTTGGGGGAAGGAGCCAAAACATAATTGCATTGTTTAGATAGCTGAACTTTCTGAAAAGTGTAAAACCTAACCTTGTTTGTAAGTGCTGCCTGTGGGTTAGGCCCACATATGTACATTTTACCTAGAACAGTATTTTTCTTGTGCATTTCTACAGGTGTAGCGAGTGCTGAGATCACGGGCATAGAGTTTACTAATGCAAAAAGTAATGAAATGCAGTCTCCTGCCTGTTCTCTCCTTCGGAAGGTGCTACAGAGAGCTGCCGTTTTCAAAGCAATTGTCAGTGAAATTGTGTCTGCATCCTTTTGTGTGAAACAAAAGAATGAGACAAGACACAATAAGAGTTATAAACTAATCAGGGGTTTGGCAGCCGCTTCAGATCACAGGAAAATGTCTTGATCCACATACATTTAAATGAATAAGTAACCAACTTAACTACTTAAGTAGTGCCATCATTCTTTGTCAGTGTGATCCTCGTGCTTATGCAAAGCACATGAACGCTTTTCCGCAGAGCAGACCAGCATGTTAGGGAGAAGACTGGTGACTCACAGCTCCTTGCAATGAACTATACTGAAAAAGGATGTTTAAACCTGTAAGCTCAGAATTGCTCTGCCTTCATCACACAGGCACATTGACGCGGCTGGCAGGGAGCACAAACAGCTTCTCAGAGAAATTAACAACAAAACCCCCATATATTTATTCCTTTTAAAAGACAGGAGGAATAACACCAAAGCTGACCAAGCTATTTCCTTCTGTCTCCTTTGTTATTTTCTAGTGTCTCTGGGCCTGAGTCAAAACCACAGCTGTCTACCCAAGCCTTCTTCTGACTTTTCTGGGGCTTGCTTATATCAAGCCTTGGTGCTGACCTTAGTCTGCCATCTCATCTTCCAGGCTCCCAGGAATAGAGAATAGCAGACCCTAAACAACATGAGGAAAGAATTCAGCTTAAAGCTACCTGGAACAGGTTTCAATACGTGTTTTGAGATAACTGGTAGTGAGGCACAGCTTCAAAATCCAAGTAAAGGAGTGATGTCTTGGCATGATATCCCAGCATATGTTTGAAAAACACCAAATACCATAAAATTGGAGGCTTTGGGCAGTGCCACTGATTTAATAATTAAAAAAAAATAGAACTGTGACTGGATTTGAAATTTGATCCTATTTCTTGTTCTTTCAACTTTGCTGATATATATTACTACTCCATTTTTTTCTGGGAAAATAGAAAATAAGGACAAACCTTGAAGGTGTAGCCTTCTGCCTGGACCTGCAGTGCTTTAGGCAACTGTCTGTAAGTGCCCTAGGCATATATCTTCGGTCATCCAGCATGGCACAGAGGGCATCACAGTTATTCCCAGGTTTGCTAGGAGAGCCTCAGCAAAAAATTGCCATGCCTTTGGGTCCTGGCCCGGGACACATCCTCTATCCATTGCTCCTTGCAGACTAGCAGTATTCTATTTTCCTGTCATCGGTGTTCCCTCTTATTCTGTACAAAAACTTTGAAGTGCAAGGAAGAAAAAGTCAATGAATGTATGTTCCGTTTACCCAGTAAGACCTTGGTACAAGATGGAACAGCACATGTCACCCAGGACAACATCAAAACACAGCTCTGCTTAAACACCGTGGGTTTTGACTGAAGAAGTAAAACCAGGAACTAGTAAACATTAGAGGAATAAGGTACAGTTTAATAACCACAATAAATAGCTACTAACCATGTGGTAGTGCAGAGGTTTCCATAAACCCATGAACTTTGCGAGGCTGCTGGGAACATCTAGTGCTATCTTCTCAGGTTAGAGAGCAGGAGGAAAGAAGAGGTACTCATCAATTTATCCCTTTATTCACACCTAGGGAGGAAATGTCTTCTGCTGATGATAAACCACAGCAAACACAAGAAGCCACCCCTCTGTCACAACATGTAAACCTGCATTCAAAGTAGGGTGCACCCAGCGTAAAGCACCCTCAAACGTCCGCATTTTAGGAGGATCAACCACCCGCTTTGTGGACAGTTTCTGCCTTTGGGATTTCTCTGCTGTTCCTGAAGGGCCATGGCTGCTTCAGAGTAAGAGGAGAATTTAAAAAAAAAATCACACTTTTAGTCTAGTGCATTATTACGGGTGACAAATTTCATCATAATTTTTAAAGGGGTGGTTCAGTGGCCCTTTGGGGATTTGAGTGTATTTTATTATTGGTGTTTGGGCGAGATAGACTACGACCTTGGATTTGAAAAACAAAGTTTGTTAATACCCTCCTAGCTTTAAAAGAGAAGGTTTGGCATACACATATTCCCTATGGGATTTGGATTTCTCAGATCTGAACCCCATGCAGCAGGGGAGCCATCATTTGGCAGTAATGCAAGTGTGGCACGGTAGCATTTTTGTTCACGCAAATCCTTGCACACACAGGATCTTGCTGAAATTCAGGTAAATGTGTAATGAAACTGCTGCTGGATAAACTAAGACTCTGAGAAATAAAGTAATTCAAAAGCATGGCTCCATGAGTGAAAAACTGTTGCCATAAGTGGACCTGAGTATCACTGCCAGCCAGGGGTCTGAACCCTGAGGGCTCAGCTCCTTGTTGTAAGAGCAGCACGAATGTTACTGGATGAGTTTTTAATTTAAGGAGCAGCAAACCTTCTGCCAATCAATCAACCCCAAAATACACCTAACCACTGATTCCTCAGCTCTGTAAACTGGTGACGAACCTGCCGTCTTTCTTATCCTCATCGCATTCTTATTTTGCCTGTTTTCTGCTCTCTTTAGTAAACTCAGATGTGCTGGACAATGCTATAGGACTTCTCCCCAATCTCAGTATCATTTTGTACTACAACGCTTCAGTGCCACTTAATACTGTGATGAGAAATAATGCATCGACTGCAATGTATATTGCTTGTGTTCTTCTTCACTGCAACAATGAGTCATTATTCAGAGTATGTTTATGTAATATCATAAATACCAATCTCTGGTATTTATGCAGCATAGTATTTACTTGGGCAAGTTGCCACATGCACTAAAGACGTAAACAAAGAGCCATTCTTTGGAGGGTTAAGAAAGTCTTAAAATGAATCCAATTTTCCTTCATAAGGCACTCCTTGTTATTTTACCTAAAGTGGCTCTTTAAGATATACAGTATGATAAAACACACAATTTCTGGGAGACGCAATTATGGTTCCTAAGAGACTGGTGAATAAACAATCAGGAATAGAGTGTTTGTATTCCCCAGGTTTTTCTTAACTATTAATGGAAGGCATTAAAAAAAATTGAGAGGAATGTGTTGGGCTGATAAATGGTAAGAAAAGTTGAGGAGCGCACTTCACTGAACACACAGGGTTTCTGCCTAAAAGCAGTACTATTTTATTGGATTGCAAATAATCCTGTTTTGCAAATGCATTTGCGGTGAGTGTAAATATCACAGTGGATTCTTTGTTTGTTATATTTACTGTACTGTGTACATTGATGGCAAGACGTGTGTTCTAAAGAGCTTGCCCTGCCTCACATTACCTTTAAACATTAACACACAACTTCCTTTGAACTAAGGTGACAAAATCTCCTGCATTGTACAAAATGTTCTGTCTGACACAGATTCCTAAGGAACGGCATGGGGGCCCCATCTGGTAGAGCACCGAGCCCTCGCTAATACTGTTCTAGCAAATCAGGGACACTGAAGTCAATCCTACTCAAGTGTGGCCACTGAAAACCTAGAAGACAGCTAAAGCTAAGCTGAATCAACAGCTGAAGAAAACATTTTTACACTCTGTGTGTATCAGAATGCAACTAAATTAGAGGCAGTGTTTAATAATATTGGTCCTCAAAAAGTCATTCAAGTGATCCTAAAACCTAACACCTAAAACCATACGTTTCCAAAGCTGCTGGTCACCTCTCCACTTACCTCTTCCGTAAATCAGATGGATGAAACCAAGCTATTCATTCTATTCAGTGAATCTTCAACTCGCTGTCATTGGTATTATTTAAACAAATGATGGACTGTGAGGACCCTCACAGAAGCACAACTTCACATCACAGGGGCTGGACATGCACCAGCACTTGCCACTGCAGGTTTTTAACCTCATGAATACAATTATCAGGTCTTACTAATGCAGCAGAAGCAATTGTAGACCTCATGTTTTTCCTGTGGCAAGTAGGTGTCGGAACAATAGATCACACTGCTGTAGTTAAAATGCATTTATGATCTACCCATTTCCTTTAAAACAAAAAACAAAATCAGCGAAAGTCCAGATAAAGTCTATTTTGTACCAGATCTGAAGCAAACGCTGATGCCATTACAGGCAGAAAAGCACACAGCTCATGAATTATTGCCTAAATGAAGGGAGATATTTTGTCTCTTTCTATTCTGCACATACAGATTTGCAAAAATGGCTACAATAAAAATGTAGGCTCAGAATGAATCTGGCCAAGCTAGTACTTGTTTCTGTCAAGGATTTATTAGAGAAGTGAATAAGCGTGCTTGTTGTGGCAATTAACCCCATGTAAATCACAAATCCAGCCTTTACAGGGTTTTGTTTGTGCCACTCTCATTAAAGGCCATTCAGTGTTTCTAAACTGGAGGCAGGCCTGACGTTAAACCTCAGGAAATGAAGGGGGAAGACACACAAAATGGGGGACAAGGGGATCCTCTCAGGGGAACCCCGTCAGGAAGACAGCCCCCTGGTCCCTGGTTCGCTTCCTTGAGAGGCCAGAGAAAAGAAAGACAGCAGCAATAAAAACCATCAAATCCTACAGTCTTTGGGCAGTCTCAGCCTAGTAACTACACTTCTGTAATCAGAAAAAAAAAAAAAAAAAGATTTGCTTCCGACCTCTCTCTCCACTCTCAGGTTCCATTCGTGTGGGGCCCGTTTCCCTTGCCCAGGTGAACAAGGGCTTGGCCAGCCCTGTGCTGCCCTGACATGTGTGGCATGTGTGCAGCGTGTGTGGGGCGCAGGTATGGCCGTCATCCCACACTGCAGGCTGACTGTTCGCTCAGTGCTGGGTTAGCTGCTCCTCAGCCCTGGAATGGTCTCTTCCACAGTCTGATGAAATCTGCAGGAATCTTTTCACTGATTTCAATGGGCATTGGATAGATTTAATGCTCCCACACCAGGTGCTGGAAAAGATGTGTGGCGACAGTGCTCGCTCAGCCCTCAGGAACGGCTCCTTATCCTTTGGTTTGTAGGGCCCAACCTGTCTGTCTCTTCTAGCAGTTAACACCATTACTAATGCAAGTCTATGTCTACCAGGAAATGCCTTCTTTCCTGTAACAAAACCCTCAAATTATTTAGCAGCAGTGTGATGCCTTCGAAGAAATCTGAATTGACAGTGTTGACCGAGTAGATAACTTGCTAGACCTCTTGCTGACAATGATTAAGGCTAAGTAATAGCAACAAGGAACGAGATAGTTTCTACACGCACACTTCCCATCACTTGGGTAAGGAGTGGTCCTTCGAAGATGCCTTTCAGTTCAGGACACTTCTTGCTAGAGGAAGTGTAATCGGTGACTAATCTGCAGCAGCCCAGTTAGGAACATACTGGAGAATCAAAAGAACAAGCTCTTCACAGGTCAATACTGCTTGTGAGACAACTTTTCCCTTGTGCTATGAACCCATCTTGTCTTCTGGCTACACTAGAGAAAAAATGATCACCCAACAAAGACAGCACAACACAGCAAAATTGAAAACACATTTAGCAATTTGCATACCTTGCATGCCATAGAACACCCCCAAATCCTGGTGGAAATGTGCATAATGTGCCAGACATCTTGAACCCAGGAACTCCCCTCCCCATAATCCCTCGGGACCGAAGAGTTTCTGATTGTACTCCAGCTTCCCCATAAAAGCTTCATTGTTACTGCAGCCCAGCCTTTACCAGGAGTCATGGCACTGGGCCACAGCCTCCAGGGACACTCTCAAGCTGCACAAAACAAGTTTTTCCAAACAGTTTAAGTATTTCCCAGCCCAGACTCTCACATTCTAGTTGTTTGTGCAGGGACAGTAACCCACCAAGCCCTGCCTAAAATACTGGTTGTTTAAACTCCACAGAGACATTTTTTGCTAACATTCCTTACTGCTGTAACCTCTTGACCATTTAAAACTACTATTAACGGGCAGGCTCCATAGGCCCAATGTCCAGGAGTCATCCCTGCTGAAAAAAAAGCAGCAATCAGGCAGTAGATACATAATTGCTGGACCACTACTTCAGCTAGCAATTTCTTAGTTTAACTGGACTTTACTGCAGTCCTCGAGATACAGGCAGCATCAACCGAACAGCTCTGAGGTGCCATAATATTTTGTGATGAAAACAGGAAAATTTGCTCAAGGGGAGTTGACTTGGTTCAGTGACACTGGAGGAGCTGTATCTCTTGGAGGGCCCCGGGCCACCCTACAGGCAGCAGTACCAGGGTGCCTGCTCAGTGCTCAGCAACCTCGCTGGGTGCTCAGAGCACCCCAGCTGCAGGGGCAGGTTTCCACGGCCAAATTTTGCAGATGTGTCCAAGCTCCTGTGCAAAGATTTCACCTTTTTTTCTACTCAGGCAGCACCACAGTGGGAAGAGGCCATTACAAAATTACATATTGTACTGACATTTCTACCTGGAAGCTAGGAGGGATCCTGGATCCTGGAGTTTGTGTCAAGGGCACAGACAGGGACACTTGATGACAGCAGGTAGAAGCTGAGGTCAAGGAATGTCACTGGGACACTCTGCAGCTGTCATGACAGTCTCTAAAGGTGTCTGTCTTGCACACTGCTCATTTACGAGGTGACACCACAGTCAAAAGCTCCATGACAGTGACTCAGGCTACCCTAGACCCACCATAAAAAGCAAGAGTCTCCTCTCCTGCAGTAGGTTTCTGCCAGCCTCTTTAGCATGCTCTATACAAACATCGATCCACCACGACCTCCCTGCTCACAGCAAAGGGCTGACAGCCTGAAATACACTGCCTTAGGGGATTTGATGAGAGTAGCTACTTTCTGCAGAGACAGCAGCAGCCCGCCCACCCATCACCCAGCCAGCCCCATGACAGCCATCGAGCTGCATCTTCATTCCCTGCAGGGCAGCAGCTCCTCAGCCCCACTTAAACTGGAGCAGACCCCTCAATATCCACACCTTCCCCCCCATTCTAGTCCTAGTCAAGCTAATCATGGCACTCAATTGCTAAATTAGTACTAATTAATGAAACACTAATTTAGAAAAGGGCTGACAAATTTATGGCTTCTGTTCATAATGGTCATCTGTCTCAGCACTTCAGAGGCACTGGCATCTGCCCTGTGGTGAGAAGGTTGAAGCCATTCAAAGTCACAAGCTCAAGTCACAGGGACACTCCAGCCACACTGCCTCAGCTTCCCCAAGCATCTCACAGGAGAAAAATAACACCATTTTGAGTCACCACTTAGCACCATGAAGTGTTTGGTGGTTTTTAATATGGAGCCCTTCAGAAGGTGGCTTTTAGAATAAGTAATCTCTGCAAAGATGACAAAACAAACAGAATCTGCGTTAGAGAGGAATTTCTGGAGTGCTCAGCACCAGCCCTGGCCTCTGCCAGGAGACCAGGCAGGCCCTTAATGAGCCGCAGCAGGCTGGTGAGTGCCAAGTTGCACAGCCCTTTTACAGGTGTCTAAATACACACTGTTATTTGAGGAAATAAAAGGCTTTAAAATGTGCTCATGAATTCAGTCAGGGGTGCTTGTGTTGAAACAACTGTAGTCCACCCAGCCTTTATCTCCCTGGACCTCAAGGTGCATTGGGCAGGGATGTAGACACTGCGCTCAGCCAGCTGCCCTCCCCACCAAGCTTTTCACTTTGTGGCGATGTACTCTGTGACCAAGCTGCTGCAGAAAGCAAGCGTGTAGCACAGCGTCATCTAACACCTTTGTAAGGCCCTTTCGCTTGGTTTGGTCTGATTTGCTAACCCATACATCATAATTACAGAGCTTGTGTTAAGGTCTATCTCAAGAGCTGTTGTACATGGATAGGATAGGATAGGATAGGATAGGATAGGATAGGATAATTCATCTAGAGCCCATCAGGTGAGACCAACCCTTAATTATCCAGGGCCAGGCATCGAGCTCTTGGTACAGGTGAAAAGAGTCCCCAAAGCCTTAGGAAATCTGATGCAGATCAAACCTGATGTCTGGCAAAATCCTGCTGTTGCACCTTGCCCTTGCCTCTTTGCAGCCTCACTGGTGAACAAGGATGAGGTGGGAGTAGAGGCGCAGGCGAGCTCCCTGACGAGGGTTCCCAGTCCCACTCCAGCGTTCAGTGCAGCTTCTTTTCCTTGCTTTGCCCTGGCTAGAGACACCCTGGCAAGCTTAAAGGTGGCAACCTGGAAAGGTCAGGCTCAGCCAGCCATGCTGGAGAGCGTTTCTGTGCAATCGCCCCCAGTCTGCTAGCAGGAGGCACAACACAAAGGAGACTCAGCTATTTACACAAGGTTTCTTGCCAGCATAGGTACAATGCTTAGAGGAGCTCTGCCTTTCTCTTTCCTGAGCATTGTAGCTATGGCCACAAAATTTTAAATAGAGACCAAGCCCAAGTGTGGGAGTTGATCCTTTGCCTTGTGTGTGCCTAATGGCAACATCTTCTGTTGTCTAATAAACTCTGTTTTGCATCTCTCATTGCACAGATTGAGCCTTGTAAAAGATTATTGGATCTTGTATAAGCCCTTGGCCGGGTAATGCGCAGCCCTGCAGAGAGGGCAGCTTCTCCCAGCTGTGCCCCTGACAGCGGCCAAGGTTTTGCTCTTATTTCATGATGTGTGCTGAAGTTCAGCACTGAAACACTGAAACCATCCTTGCTCCAGACTCAAGAGACCCTCTCTGCTTTTGAACGCTCAGCAGAGCTGTTTTACATGCTTTGAGATGGCAGCAAAACATCAAAGAATAGCTGATACAATTAGCTGATGGAAAAATAAGTTCACGGCATTTTTTAGGGCTAGAAACCTATCTCACAGAAGTGCAAATATTCCATCAGGATTCCACTGAGTCTGCTCCCCAAACAGGTCTACAACTGATGGAGATGCGCTGTGGAGCTGCACCATGCAGTTAGATGGTAACAGACTTCACAAGTAAGCGCGGTCCCATGCAAGGCCCTAAAGGCTCTGCGCTCCAGGGGCTTGGTTTTGAACTGGAACGGTTTCTCTTCGCAATACAGTGAATTCCTGGCCTTCAAGTGTGAAGGGGCACAACATGATGGTAATAGCTCTGCCGTGGTTACAGTCCTTGGGGAAATGGGATGGTAGCAGTGTTATCAGGAAGGTTGGCGTCTCTTTCCTGAAGCTTTTACAGACAACTAAAATTGACAATTATTTGACATTTAATTTCTAAATTCCTCAAGAGAGATTTGTACTTCCCAGAGAACTGAAACATTTTGAGCTCTTTCCACTGAAATATTTGCTCCGGCTGAAGATGAAATCATGCAGCTGCCTGGACCATAATGGTTCCACACGATGAGGATGGACATGGCTGTCAAGTGCAGGCCCTGTTGGGGTCTGTCTCTATGCATTCGACAAAAGTTCACAGCCGCAGCTCAGAGCAGGAGCCCACTGAAGTCCTGCAATTACAATTGCTCTCACTAAAGCTACATTTGGCCTTTTATCTGACCTTCTTTGATCTTTTCCAGTACCTTTGTCAGGTCTTCATTGCATTCAGTTCTTTATATTAAAGTGATCAATCCCATATGTGCCAGACATAGTTTGGTGACCATAATGTTGTACAGACATGCTATCAAGTTTTCAACAAGGGTGGGTGGCTCCTACATGTCACTTTCTAGTGGGGAGCACATTGACTGCACTTCAGAAGTGTCCCAAGGAGAAAAACACATTCTGGAATTACACTCCAAGCCCAAACGACCCACTTGCAGACAGCACTTGCTGGCTTTGTGTGCATATCATAGGGACCCAAACACTGCTCCTCCTCCTTGGGCAGAGCATGCAGGGCAAGAATCTCACTAGACCTGTGTGACCAGGTTTGTCATTCAATAACTTCATCGCCTGTGACTATCATTCCCAGTGACACATGCCAAATAGGTTTCGCTTATCAGAAGCAAAAAGGCAGCAGCACCCATGAAGTCTTTTAACTCCATTCATTTCGTGCAGGCCCCCAAGGAGGGGTGGCAGGGCAGCCAGTACGCGTGGGTATTTGCCTTCCCTGTTTTTGTGCCGAACACAGTGCAATCCTCATTGCTTCTCTCCCTTGCTCTTGTACTGATGCAATGCAGTATGGCCTATGTGTATGATATTATCTAAAGCTCCTCTTTGGGTATTCTTCAGATACACCCTCCATCTGTTTGTAGCATCAAATAGTTCATACCTGGATGAAAAATGAAACTCCCCTCTACTCAGATAACCCTGCACGTCTTCCACAATTCAGCAGAGGCACTGAAAACATGTCACCACTGTCTCTTTTGGTATAGGCTGTTGATGCTATTTGTTACAGTGTCCCAGAGTCTGTTCACCGTGGATGGAGATTGCAGAAGGAACACATTTCTTTGTGTGGGTCCTTTCCTTTTAACGAAGGAGCCCGTGTTGATGCCAATTGCCGGTTTGTTTGCTTGCTTTCTCCCCTGCCAGGAAGAGAATTTCTTGTGTCGGGGGGCTTGGCGGCAGCAAGAGCAACTTCAAGCTAATTCTCTCACACCTTGAGAGCTTTCTTCAGAAAGAGTGCTCTTTTCTTCCTGCTCACATCTCACCAAGGAGAAAGACATCTGTGTGGACATTCTAGATCTTGCCATAGCACCAACACGCAATAAGAAGCCCACAACCAGCAGCATTATAGACCATGGTTCTGGCACTAGACTATTTGTAAAGTTTTTTTATTGCAGCTCAAGGTCTGGATAACATGGCAGTAGGAACTCAAACTTCAGATGGAAATTATTTAATGGAGTAGTTTTCTTCAAAAATGTCATTCTGTCACGATCAAAATGCTTTGTGAAAATTATTATTTTTATAACCTTTATTTTTTGAGGAAAAAATTTCCAACAATTTCTGGAATAAAACATTTAGATTTTGGATTTTAGATAATATATGTGTTTTCTAAAGTTAAAATGATCTAAATAAGCCCCAACTATTTTTGTGGAATTTTCCTTTGTGGAGAATTTCAACATTTTGAGGTTTTGTTCTGAACTGGAATGAAAATGAATTTCAAAATCTCAAAAATCGTCTGTGAAACACAATTTCCATTCTCTGGCCAGCTCAAGTTTCAAGCTAGAACATGTATAATAGCTCCCATGCAGGGAATCCCTTTAAGAAAAACATCTCTAAATGAATCTTTTGGTACAAACATATAGCTTCAAAGATTTGTCTATTTGTCCAAGCAGACATGTCACCACTGAAAGCTCCTCCAAGTCTCAAGAAGCCTCCACAAATTCCTGAAAGACTTATTTCTGAAAGACATTGCTAAGGTTGTACCGTTGATGGTGATCATTTCCTGGTATTGATATTAGTCATTCAGTTACAGTTGCCACTTATTTGCCACAGACCACGGAATTGATACTACTACTATTTTCTTGTCCAACTTTATTTAGTTGGTCTGTTTTTAATAGCTTAAACTAGAGATTATAAGCTTTATATTACATTTTCAAGGTAGGTGTTTTCTGTTCAGATAAAAGTATTCAATAGAACAGAATTTATATTCTAGAATATTTAGAAGGATTTAAATATTTACCGCCTTAGCAAATAATTCTGCTTCAAAATTTTGCACATTACAAACAAGACGACTTGCACTTTCATGTGTAAAGAACAAAAACCTACCGCAGGACAAATTAATTATTAGGGATACTGATGGAGACTTACTGTAAGTGCTGCTTTCAAGTGAGTTACTTTGGATTTACAGTGACATACATGAGATCATAGGCCAATCTGTTCACATCAGCTTTATATATTGCAAAGTTATGAAGAAACCTAATACTCAAACAAATTAACATAAATAGATTGTAAATTAATCACACACTATTAAAAAAACCCCTGCATGCCATGAGGCTTTTTTTTTTTTTTTTGCTGCCTTTTTCTAGTTGTGTTTTACTGGGGGGTAGTTGGCGCACACTGTGCTGGTGTACTGTGGAGAGTGCCTCTGCTCCTCCAGAATGCAAAGGCTTTGTGTCAAGGTGAAAGCTGAACTAAACACACACTCTGCCGTCAAAGTTTGTTTATAACTCCTGACTCTGCTGGGTCAGTTATGTGGCAGTTTCACTAAACAAACAAGTAAAAAGAAGGTCAATGTCCAAATACTGAAGTGTAGCTTATTTAAACTGCTTGGACAGCTGCTGAAGGAGTAAAGCTCTGACTGAAACAAACTGCCTCCGCAGTAAATAAAAGTGCATGAAACACAATGGATCAAACTCATGCCCACGTATGACTCTGAGCTGTCCTTGTCTTTCACTAAGATGCCTTTGACAATTATCTCAACATAACGCAGGAAGTTTTTGAAAGCGCATTTGGCACTTGATGCATTTGTTGCAGAATCGGTAACATAAATCTTTCAACCCACTCTTGTGAGTTGCTATATTGTAAGGTGTGTGTGTGCTAAATCATCACAACAGGCATCACTCTCTGAAGGACTGGAGCAGGGAAAACAAACCCAAATTGCATGGTAAATCTATCAAGGAATGACATAGAGGAGTGAAGCCACTTGAATCAGTACCGTATGTGTCTCTTTCCCATGCCTCAGTTCAGCAAGATACTTTCTGGAATCATTACCCGATTGAGACAGCTGTTTACCTTGTATATACAAACCACCTCCTTTACTAGACTGCCCGGGCATCTCATACCCCTTAATGAGGTTCACTTTAGAAACTCTGCGAGGTGCAGCAGTGCCATTGCTCTCTAATTTATACAGGCAACTGAAGCCTAAAGTTAGGAAGCTGCCAAAATACAGGCAGCTAAACACCAGCCCTGTCTCCAGCTGGGCCTTCTCCTTCGTATTTCCTTCTTGAAAGTATGAATACTCACCTGGGTTTGCAGAAGAACATTTCCATCCACTCGTCTTTCAATCTGCATACCCCTAACTGAACACACAAACATAAAATGAGCAATCAATCATCTGATGCATATCAACATGTAGCTATCTGTTCATAAATTTATCAGCCCATACGATGTAACCACAGCCTTTTAACTTAACATCCTATCTTTCTGTCTATGCTAGAATGCATGTAAAAAAATGCCCATCTGATTAGATACCTAATGTTAATGTTAAACAATCCCTATATAAATGTAGTCCCTCCTTTTCTTGTATTGTCCAAGAAACGTCTTAGCCTGATTCCTGCTCAGAGACTGACTTTGCAACAGCATTGCCAAGGCGCCCCATCACACCACCCCAGGTAGCTGCGCCAATGCCGCAGCTCAGCTCGACAGCAACTCTTTCGTTCTCGGGTGTGGAGCTGTTATCGTTACTGTTAGAAGGGGAGAGGGAAGGGTATAGCAGGGAGTCAGCTCCCTGCTGGGAAGGACTACGGGTAGTTCTCATGTGCTTAACAGTAATGC
The DNA here is from genome assembly GCF_000710305.1 of Buceros rhinoceros silvestris. Classification (NCBI taxonomy): domain Eukaryota; kingdom Metazoa; phylum Chordata; class Aves; order Bucerotiformes; family Bucerotidae; genus Buceros; species Buceros rhinoceros. The sequence goes on along the minus strand of NW_010388079.1, from coordinate 44,384 downwards.
ACTTGTCTGATACCAGAAAATTCATCAGCTAGAGTCTGGGTCACCTTCCTCAGTGTAAAATTTCAGTACAGCCATTTTAGAATCATTCATTAATTTTTACTCACATATTAAGGCACTTCTCTTTCGAGTATGCCTCTGGTCCTGTGTTTGAAAAAGTTCCCTTTAGTTGCTGTGGTTGCTCTTTTACATTTTTGCTCTCTGTTCGTATTTCTGAAAGGGATTGTCAGAAGCACTCTATGTCGGTCTCGCTTTGCTCTGCCTGTAGCATGGGCTGCCTTTGCCAAGAGTAAAGGTAAACTAGGGTTGTCTGCCTTTGAACACTCCAAACTGAAACAAAAATAAAGATCTGCAAAATTAAAGGAACCTTAGTCATGCAGATTTTTTCTAAGGGAAGTGGGCAGAGAATCGGTCCCAGGAAGATCACAATACAGGAATCCCTAGATTCCTAGACAAAACCTGTCTAAATGAGTTTGTGGTCAGCACTTGAAAGAAGCAATTGGCCCTCCCATCAGCTCTTACAACAGACCGATTCTGGCAGAGCTCCATGCGGCTGGCAAGGAGCGCTCCTCCGTGGCTTCTGCTGGCAGCCTGACATGTGAAGGTGCGGTAATATATTAAGTGTGCACCACAAGATGGAAACCACTGCTTCTTTTGAGTCTACCCGGAATACTTCTTTTTCTAGTCAGTGTGTAAACATGAGAGCAAACAGGGAGAACGCTTTAAAAAGCAGCAAGCATGATTAAAATGCTTAAAGGAGAAGATACTGCTCAGCTGAGTAGAAGTGAGAGGAAGGCAGCTATCCAGCTTGGAGGGACAAGGGATTTGTTCAGGGAACCACAGAAATATTTGTCTGGAAGCCATGGGAGAAAAGTATGCTTTATAATAAATATCAAGACGATCTTGTATCACTAAGATCTAACAGGCTGGGAAATATTTCCTTCAGGGAAGCTCTGGACTTTAAAGTCTAACAGAGATTTTCTAACAGCTAAAGAATAAATACATGCACAGAGTAATTAAAATAGTGTTAGTTTCCCATGTAGAATGCATACATGAAACAGCAATAGCTCTTTTAGAGCAGCAGGTATTACACCGGACTAAAAACCTAGTGAGACAAATCTAAACTGCTGTCCCATAGTTAGCCAGCTATGGTCTCTGATCTGTGGCCATGTCAG
>NW_010388079.1:37111-43107 GCF_000710305.1 Buceros rhinoceros silvestris | reverse complement strand
CAGCAGGAAATAATGGAAGAAATTAAAAGGGTTAGTATAAACCAATAAGGAAGTTCAAGAAACACAAAATCTGTGACACAAAATCAATTTGTTGATCCCTTTTTTTTGTCCAGATCCTTTGACAATATGGAAATAGCTGCTTTGCAGTGCCACAGTGCAAGAAAAGTGTACGGCACAATTTCTTGCACCTTTCTAAGCAGATTATCACAATTACAAATTCTACTTGACAATTAACAATTCTATTTTATTAGTTGTAGTAGTAGCATCAGCAGTAATGGTTGTTGTCTTACAGTAGCCTTGAGAGTCATGAACTGTATGCCTTGGCCTGCCGCACATGGCACTCTACAAGCATACAGTAACAGCTGGAAGAGTTTAAAACCTTGATCTTATTTGTTTGTAAAATTTTGATTTGATTTAAAATTTGCTCAGTTCCAGCAAAGATTTATTTGCGTGCTTTTCTTTACCACTGTGAGGAACGTGACTACTCACAATGTGGAAAGCAAAGCACATGCAGAACGAGAATCAGAAACAAGCAAGAAAAACAGGGGAGATGAAGAATATTACCATCCCTGAAGACTTTATTTGCCTTTGCCTCTTTGTAATGTGAAGCTTTATTTACTGCCAAACCCCTCCGCACTCAGAAAATGGGTGAAGATGGAGAGCATGCTTAAATTGCTTTAAAATTTCAGAGATTTAAAAATGGCAACATGGTTTGGCTTCTTGTTGTTTGGCATCTGGTTTCTGAGCCTTGCAGTGCATTTGGATCACATCTTCAGGCTTTTCCCTGCAACTGAAAGACTTAGAAACTTATTGGTAAAAAAAATGAAAAGTGAGAGAGTCATGTGATTGTGTGCTTCCAGGAGCTGAGACTTGAAGAAAAAGCCCACCCCAGACTCACAATAAAATCATGAGAATTGAAAACACCAGACTTAAGAAGCTCACTCAAGCTTTCTGCTGTCCATATGGAAAACCAGGGTGTTGTCAGGACTAGTTAGCTAATGTCATAAAGCACTCAGAAGAACAACGTTAGTTATTATTTAGGAGGAAACCAGAGTGTAAAGTGTTGTACATATAAATCTGCCCTTTAGAAGAGCAACATTAAAAACGCAAGTTTGAGCTATGGATTACTGAAGGATAATAAAGAGGTTTTAAACACAGCCATAACTCATTCTGCATGAAAATGACTCAGCAGTGCCTTGACCAAGCTGGAAACAAGACCTCTGGAAGCAATTAGGAGTGGACTGTCTCCCATAGTGCCTTCCCCCACTAATCTGCTTGGGACAGTAGATGTGCAGAGCATCCCAGTGAAGGACCTAACCCCAGAGCTGAGCAGGGAGACGGTGGCTCTGCATCCCTGCAATCAGCCTGCCTTTGACTCAGGAGCGGAGCAAAGGATGGTGGCAGTGGTTCTCCTGGCCCTCACAGGTATCATCTTGCAAAGAAGCAGATTATGCTGTGAAATACATGCTGTGGCCATACTTGTGTCTGTGTCATAGATACGTGGACTGATCATCCCCACTAGCAGTTGGAGCCCATTCAGTGCACTCCTGGGGCGCCTCTGCCCGTTTGCTTTCAGGCAGAGCAATCTAGTTTGCACAGCTGGGACTACACTGCAGTGCAAGCAGAGTCGGGTGAGTGGGGTCAGTGGGGAGAGTTCCTTCAAAAGTGACTCCTGAGCTGAACCAACCAATTGCCACAGGCTCAGCTGCAGCTCTGCATGGTGGATGTCAGGAACATCGGCTCTGAGGGCAGAATTGAGGCTTCTGTACAAAACATTTTTGGGTCAAATGTTTTTCAGCTTTGCCCATTCATGGGTTCATAAAAATATCATGGATGGAGGAGAGGACTCGGTGACAGCAAACGCAAGCCTGCTAACAAAAAGTTTGCTTTTGCCCTTTGCATCTTTTGCAGACTCTTCAGAAGTCCCCCCCTTGCCCAGACGTCCCCTGTTAAGAACCGCTGGATTCAGTCTTCTGGACCAGGTCTGTGAACAGCAGAACTCTGTTTGGTTTGGTGGCAGTAGCGTAATTCACACACTGAAATATTAATTTCCTGGCTTTAGCTGCTTTAGAGCTGGACCTTACACAGTACATACTGCTTGGAACCCACTGGTCCACTCCTCCTTCAGATGCAGTGTGAAGGAAGTGCTGTTACTTTGTGAGGAGAGAACTTGAAACAAACAAGCCGCCACCAACTGCAGACCATGTATATGGTTATGATTTTAAATTGCAAACAGGAGGCTACTTGGCTTTGCATGGTAAGCATTGTCTGGCAGCAGATGGGCTCCTCTGATCTCCCTGAGTCTTGGATTGCTGCTGTGAGATTGTGTCACAACTAGTCATTAATTATTTCATCAAAGCTTATTTTTCTCATTTCCTCATCATTATTTCCACCTAGTTTCTTATAAATTGAATCCAGTTATTGGCAAGGCTGTTTACTCCCCTAACTGGGATCTGGGCTTTGCAGAGGCAAAACATTGACCTTAGAAAAAATGTACTGTTGATATATGTAGTTCACATGTATATGTATGCATACACTGAATGAGAAATTACCGTGTATGTGTATAAACATTGCTTTGACTCTCCTTGCCCTCCCCTTCTTCCTACCTGCTAGTAGGTAGAAATATTGTCATTCTCACCATGGCAATGAACGAACAAGGAAAAGCAGAAAGGAAAATGGTGAGTGCAAAAGAGAGCAGGGAGTACCAAGCCAAAGCAGTGGGGGATGAGTGAGGCAGCAAAAGGTCCAGAGAAGAGACTAAGAAAGCCTTCCTGTCACCAACCACTAGGATGTCAGCAAAGAGAGAGGAACCATGGGACCCACCAACAGCTCCATCCCCTCAGGGAACAAAAGCAGCCTCACAAGCACTTTGTGGGTGACAGCCCAAAGCACAGAGGCTACTGGGCCACGGTGGGCTTGGAGGTGAAGGAGCCACAGGAGAGGCTCACCAGGCAGTCCCAGCAACCCAACAGCCTGCTTGCTAAACCAAAACAGCAACAAAAGCTGTTAGACAGAAAGCTGCTGCTGCCACCCTTCCATTGCCTAGAGTGGAAGCAGCCTGGTCGCAGGAGACAGGAGCACTAGCAGCAATTTGCTGTACCTAATTCATCTTGGTGAAGAGCTCAGCTGGTTTTGGGAAAACACAGAGTCTTCTCCTCACAATACATTCAGCATGTCATGTGCAAAGCAACGAGGAATGTCAGCAAGATCCCTTCTGCGCCTGACTCAGCAACGGTGCTGTGATAAGCATGGTTTGTCCTGCAGCTTGTGCTAAAGAATGCAAGACTTACCACAAGTACTCCAACTCTTTCACAACATGAGAGCACAAGAGCGTAAGAGCAGCCACATTGGGCCAGGTCAAAGGTCTATCTAGCGCCTGTCTCCAACAGTGGGCAAAAGCAAAATGCCTGGGGAAAAGTATGACACAGGGTAAGCACATAAAATATTTCCCCTGAGTGCTCTCCCAGCCACCAATCATCTCCAGACTAGAAATTTCTGGAGCCGAGTATTTTCTTGTATACTTGGAGCCCTGTAAACTGACCTGGGTTGCATCCTTCAACAGTCCTTGTGCTTCTACTCATCCTTATGCTCTCTCAGGACTTATTCTCTCTGAGCTCTCCATTTGCCCTCCAGATGCTCTTCACCCTCTTCATGATGGATTTATGCCCCTCCATATCATCCATCCAAATTTTTCACCTTTATATACTTCATCCTTCTTCCTCATGCTTCAAACTTCACCACAACTGATGAAGACACCTAAAGCTCAAAGTCATCTACTGGGATTGTCCATCACTTGAAAGTTGACTCTCTCATGCTACAAACTCTCAAAACATTTTGGACCCAGGATACACATACTGGCCCATGTTTCCGGACACTTGCTGGTTCTTTCTTACCCTCTGTTTTCGCAGTTCTCTGTCCAGGGCTGGTGCCTCTCTCTGATGTTTACCTGTGCTCTCCCAAAATGTCTGGATTTTTGGCATTTCCCCAACAATTTTGATTTACTTGTAGCGGAACTGTTGATGAGAAGTGATGGACCAATTTTCTGGTTTTGTCACCTTCTGTAACCACGTTTAGGCAGCAGAGTGTGTGACATTCCTAAACTAGGTGGATTAAATGTACAAAGACTTAGATCTTTCTAGAAATCCTCACACAATCTTTTTGGGCTCCTAAGAAAGATTAATGCTGCAAGGGTCTGAAAGCCCTTATTGGCAAAGACCCAATTCTGAGGGGTCATTATATGTAGCAGCCCAGTCTTAGTACTTCAGAACTGACAGTGAGGAGACAAGTCACAGAGGTCTGCACCACATGGCTCATTCCCAGAAGCAGCAAGTCATCTTCAATGCTACAACAATCAGGGGAGTGTCCATGTAACAGATCACAGTTGTCCCTTTTGGGAAGGCGGCATCCATACTTCACCCTGGACTTCCCCAGTGATGAATCACCTCACCAAGAAAGCTGTTCCCATGAGTGCAGTGGGATCAAAGAACAGCTCTTACATCCGTGGTGATGACTCAAGCCTCTCCTCTCTTTGGATTCCGTTGGATTGCCATCAGCATTGACACACAGAGCCCACCGCTGCACTGCCTAGGGATAAAAGTACGGAGCTTCCTTACTAGGGCTACAAGCTTCAAAACGGCATTTTCCTCCTTCTGGGAAAGATGAACTAATCTGGTGAAACAAAGGAAGGCTGTTATTTCTCTCACCCTTTATTCTTGCTGGAAAAGGAGGAGGTCAGGGGAAGTCATATGATTTTTCTCACTCTCTCCTCACCAGTAATCAGAGTGAAGGATCAAGCCTCATGGGCTCTGGGCGAATTTTTTCCCCATCCACATGCTCCGCTGATACTCATTATAAAGAGTTAATTTCTTGTCTAGCCTCTAATTTCATTGCTCACAGACGGTACACTCTGGGCAGGGTTCTTGTAAGCACCTCTGCATTCCCCTGTGGTATGCAGTAGATATGGTATGCATGTAGATATGGTGTAGAGACCATACATATATATCTTCAGGGAAAGTGTTTCAATGCCCATCACTCTCTGGCTTCTCACTGCCGGCCACTGTGTATCATTTCAAGAGCGTTCTTGTGAGCTCCTAAGCAATGCTCTTCCAGAAGACATCTTAATTTAGAAGAGCAAACCATGAGGAAAGCTTTATCTTGCTGCATACACAAAGAAAAGAGAGCATGTAGAAAAGTGTGTAGCTTAACCCCTGGATGGATGTCACAAGGACTTGGCACAGGTGCCATCATGGCACTTTTGGAGTGTCAAACCTCTGCCAAGCCAGCTATTGCTCACTTCTGCAAATAACACTGGGAGAATCTGCACATATTCTAATTCTGCGGCACACCATGACTTCAAAAGCCATCCCAAGCAGATTGATCAGCTGCCAACTGGTCCAAAGCTGGAATTAGCTTCTCCACCAGAAGGTGCACACAAAGCACAGAGGAAAGCTGTTATCAACATAAACAGTCTTAGTTTAACTTTGCCAGTTGTTGCCCATTTGTGTCTGATGTGAAGTCATTGTCCTGCAACTAACAGTAGGCACACGCCTGCATGACATTATCAGAGCAGGAGATGATGTCAGGCTCCACTGGAGTTAAAAATCTTGCCAGGAAGAGGAAAGAGTATTTTTAAATATGGTGTTGCTACATCCCCATGCCTTTACAGAACAGGAGGATGTTTTAAGAATTCTTACTTAACATACTTATCAGCGTGTAAGTAAAATAAGATTATTTTATAGCTAAGGTTTATCTGTGTAAAAAGTTGGAATCAAAAGGATACTTAAAACCCAGTTCATGTAAATATGTAAATGGTTGGAAATGTTTCACTCAGTTCAAGGGAAAATCATTACTATAGCATTACCCTCCACCCACACTTTTCTTCTATCTATTTCTTTAAATCATCCACATGTTTAAAACGACACTCAATATTTTTAATGTTGCTATACAGAGACTTTGAGTTCTTAGAGGCAGGGACCTCTTCCCCCACCCCGACCCCC
>NW_010388079.1:30300-37024 GCF_000710305.1 Buceros rhinoceros silvestris | reverse complement strand
GACCCCCCCCATCCCCCAACATCTAACACAACAAGGTTGTGCATGGCTAATAGCCAAAACATTTGCTCCCAAATAAATATTCATGCTACACCTCAGCATGCAACCTCTGATAGTTGTCATGGCTGTAATTCACAACATCCATCTCACCAAGAGATTCTCTCTCACAGCACTCTAGAGCCCTAACAAGCTTTGGGCAGATGACAAAACAGCCTGGCAAGCTGGCAGTAACAACAAAAATGGACATTTTTGCAGCAAACCCAGAGATTTATACAATGTCTTCTAGAACAGCAATACATTACGGAAACACTAATTGCACTCTACATGATGCCATCGACTCCATACAGCCCACTGTGCTGGAATATGTGCACCGATCATCTAAGGTACACTGGGCTCCATTTAAAACACATTAGTACTAATCATAGCATCTTCCCACTCTTCTTATGCAAGAAGAAACAGCAGGAGGAATGCATCGCTCTGTCTTCCCCGCCACGCACGGGTGGAGAACATACAGCAGCATTGTGTCCCACTCACTGCAGACCTAAGACTCAGCACGACATAGGTTATCTCCTTATGGAGGTAACTTCACAATACACAGAGCACGGATTTAATTTTCAACGATCTGGCTGGTTTAACGGTAGTTAGTCCCTTTAAGAGCTTCATACTGAAACATTCACATCCCTAGACCAGCTTAGCTCAGACGAGCTGTCTTTACTGTGTTGATGCCAGCAGCCTGTTTCAGAAGTCCCTTTAGTCACAGACCTCTTCCTCCAGTTGCTCACTCTCCTGCTGTTTCTATCAAGTGTACTTTGGACACTTCTGAGCTCCATTTCTGAGCTCTCAGCTGCCACCAAAGAACAAACATGACAGTAGTGGCAGAGCCTCTGCCACATTTCAATCCCAAACCTCAACCACAGCAGGGGTCCAAGCTGCAGGAGCCCACAGGTGCCCTGCGCTCACAGCACACACCAACTCATGAGGCTGAGCCGTAGGCATCTCTGCAGCTTCTCTCCGTGTTGGCACCACTCACAGAACTCAGCTCTGAGTCCTTTACATTAAAGAGCAACTGAGACTCTCCTTCCCTCTTGAATGGGTATCTTGTGGACTCTGAACAGCAGCTGCACATGTGATGGTGGGGAGTGTAAAGGAGATAGAAATTAGTAGAAAGTTAGAGCTCCTCTAGGAAAAGCACGCAGAGACCAGAAAGCTAAAGGGACCTTTTGGTGCCAGAGCCGTTTCTGAGATAAATCATTTGAAAGCAAAAGGGGAATAATATATTTCAACTGATGCAGAATTACACAATTAGGATGGGCTGGGATACTGCCTGGTTGACAGAGTCAGTGATAGAAGAGAGCCTTAGCCATGCATCAAGAGAGGAACTGGACATTCTTTTGGAACTGAAGCAAACTGAGGCATAAAGCCACTGGCTAAGGTTAAATGAGCTGGAAAAGAAAGTGATTTATGTGTTCTGAGCTGATATGCGCAGGTCTTGCTGGGCTTTCAGGGCAGACTTTACCCATTTGTTAGTGTTCCTACATTGCTGGCATGTTCAGTTCATATAAATGAGATTAAATGTAATAGCTTTGGAAATGTGAAGCCATGATTGCTTTGAAACTCTTAATCAATGGGATAAATCCAGATTGCCTTCCCTGAGAAAGGCTGACTTAACACCAGTCTGGCAATAATCAGTATTCAGCCTTCGATAACACAGCATAGCATAGCATAACAGTGTTTAGCATAAGCAAAGTTAGCTTTGAGCTCTTGAGAAACATATTGCTCACACCAGAGGAGTATTCTTTCTTTCCCTGCCATTATTCTTCTGGTGTAATATTCAGTGGCAACCTAAGTATATATGGGCTGAAACACAAGCTGAGGTTTTACAGCTCCCATTGGTTTAGCATCTCTGAGAAGTCAGTGCTTTGCACATGCACGATCTCAAGGGGGAAATAAGATTCTTGGAGAGGAGACTAGCTCTTCCCTGGCTCACCTCTAAACGTGTCCATTCAGGCACGTGTATCATGTTCACCATCACTACCAACTATGTGGAAATTGAAAACCTTGAACCAAGAGAAGGGAGGAGGCGTATTGGGGGTGTCTTCCCTGCAGACTTGGTAATGAGAGTGAAAAGTTACATCACATTTTCTCAGAAGCTAATCTGTGGCTTTTAGGCCAACATGGGTTGTCGCCAATGACAATTTGATTTCCGCATCAGCAGGTCACAGAGATCAGATGGGAGTAGAGGGAGTGCATGTACCAGCCCAATGAGACAAGGCTGAGCTCTCTGTCCACTGTCTCCTTCCCTTTTGGTTGGTATTTTCCTGCCCTGAGTATGGGGCAGTGGAGGGGGAAGTAACCCTTTGAAAAACAATCCCCAGATGTACTCAAAGGTAGCTGCTGACCACTTCTGGCTGGTAGCTATGGTGCTTACTGGACAGTCAGATTATTCTGTAAAGCCAGGAGATTAAATGAGTGCGTAACACACAGGATGTTTCCTAAACAGATGAGGCAGTGGCTGTGATACCCGTGCTAACAATACCACATCGATCTCCTTGCTGTTACTGCAGGGCACAGCAGCTCAGGCACTGGCCTCTTGCCCTCTGGATTCCTCTCATGATGTGCATGACAGGACTGTGTCATGACTCTGCAAAAGATCTAAGGACAGAAGTCACAGCAGTAAAAGCCACTCAGCAGCCTGTCAGAGAGGTGGGTGCCATTGTGGTGCACTGCACTGGAGTGGCCAACCCTACTTCAGGTGAGTGGTATGGGCACCACTCACACACCAGCCTGGCTGAGAGTCCTCCCTGCTGGGTGGGCTGCTCTGCAAAACCATCTGAAATGGATGCCAGAGCTATTTTGTCAGAAGGCAGCAACAGGTAAGAGGCACCTACTGATGCAAAATGTGGTGTAGGATGTAAAATGTGCATGCTGGCTCTTGGAGTCAAAAAAAGGAGACAGACAAGAGTTGCACAGGATGAATCTTATATACCAGCCTGGGAGCCTGGGTATCCTGCCAGCACTCTGGGGAAGAAGGTCCAGCTACAGGTGCCAGCTAGCTTTGGGGCAACATGAGGACATTTTGGCCATCAAATTTGTCCAGCGTGATCCTTCCCAGCCACCCCCCAAAGCCTGAGAGAGTTTGGCCTGATTTCTCCTGAATGGATTTTTGGATCAAGTCCAGAAGTTATGAGCATTTCAACAAGATGGTTGGGACAAAAGCTGCTCAAACATCCTAAAGCCAAGCGGATAAAGGAACTTTTACGACACAGTCTCCATTTTATAAATGAAATAACTGATAAGAGAAGATACCAGATCAAAGATAAACCCTCTATCATCCTCCACCAGTCCATGACATGGATCATACCAACCTCCAACAGGCTTCAGCCCAAGGCACTCAGACCCTACAGAGTTGAGGCCTAAGGTAAAGTACCCGGGGAAACATCATGAACTGAATATAGATCTCCCGGCTGTGACCACAATTCCGGAATGACACACACAACTTCCCTCCCAATGAAACTCTGAGCAGACAACAACAGCTTTAAATAAAACTATTACAACAAACCATTTAGGTAAAACATCTTGTGATCTGGGATTGTGACCGGAGTGAGGAAAGTGAGAACTTGAAGAGTCTTAAATGCACACTGATAGGTAATGGTTGAAGAAATCTCAGAAACAAAAATTGTCACCACCACCCCACATTTAGACTCTGATGCTAACAATGTAGATTTATAACTACATTAGCAGAATCACCTGATTGTAATGTAAAAATCGGTTCAAGAAATAGCTTGTCATTAATAGCACATACTAACAGTAAACAGATTGACTCCTCTTATCTTCGTGATCTTGACACTTGCAGATGCTCCAGCTATGCAAGTTGCACATTGGCTGTACTCCCAGCTGGAGAGGTCCATAGCATCTGACTGAAGAAATTCTGCATTTCCTGACTTGTTCTTACTTTTCATTCATCTTGGAAGAAACACTATATATAATAAGGTCCATTTTCCTCTCTACCTTAAAACAAAACCAACCAGAAACAGACACAAAGTGGCTTCTGGCCAGTACTTTCTATAAAACATCTGCTCTGCAGCTCAGTCAGGCTCTGTGCCCTGTGAAACCAGATTTTAATAAAGGAAAGGAAGAGGAAGCAAAATCACCTGTGGCTTTACTTCTGAAGAACTAGATGGTTACATTAGGCTTGGTTTAGCCTGGCTTTGAGCACAGGTGTTAACTAAAGAAAATGTGTTGCTTTTCTGATCTGTAGCCTATAGATTCAGGGCAAGGAATGCATGGTCTGACTGTATAAAATTCTCTTTAGGTTGCTACATTTTGAATTCACATACTATGCAGCTGTCAAGGGTTAGGGCTGGGACGGCCACAAGAGGAATGACAAATGCTCTCTATTAACCCCTCTCCCTTCCCAAAGAGGAAAAGAAAGGGAATAAGGGACAGAGACTTACAATTGAGAAAGAAAACTAGAACTGTTTTAATGGAATTAATGACCATAGAATGGAATTTATGCAGCTATATACAATACCAACACCGAACCCGACCACCCTGATGGCAATCATGTCACCATCACCACTGATGCTGTGGGCAAGCACTGGGGAAGTCCCAGACTGGACACAGAGGCAGACGGGAACCAGATGCAGGAGATAAATTCTGGAACTGCATTCAGGAACACATGGATTGGGATCGAAGGCAGAATGGACAGGGTCTTCCTCAGACACCAGCCATTGAAGAAGAGAGCTCAACCCTTGTGATCCCTTGGCTTTATGCTAAATATGACATCTATGGGATGGAACACCTTGATGGTCAGTGTAGGGTCACCTGTCCTGTCCGCTCCTCCCTGCCACTGCAGCCTCCTACTTACTGCAGCCCAACGCGGCACACAGGATTTAGCAGTGACCTCGGTCTTCACAGCAGAAAGTGTAAGCAAGAGCTTTTCTGCAGACTAATCCTAACTGTAACTGTAAACATGAAGCGCTGTCACTTCTAGAAGACGACACTGTCTGCAGAATTATGCTGTTAACTTCAGAAAGTGCAGGTACTTAGAAGAGACTGAGCTGAAGAGTAAAAACACTGAACAGAATTAGTTATGTTCTGATTCAAGCCAGAACAGCAGCAGAATGGTGTTACTGGCTATATTTTTTCCTACAGGTACAGCGGAGTCAAATTGTCATCAACGTGAATTTGAAAATGTCAAGAATTAGCACAATTCTTTAGCCAAGAATTTAAGATATTAACTGCAAAACATTTCAGAAATTATTCTGAGTTTCACTAAATCTTTGCACTAAATCCTCTTACATAACCTAAAGAACAGATCTCTTTTTGTTTTTAAAATGTACTGGGTGCTGTCTACGTGGCTGCCAGCTGCTGCTATCTGCCTGCTGTGGTTCGTAACTGTAAATGTGGGGGGCCATTTTGAAACCAAAGGAGATTAAAGACGAGAAGAGGAAGTCCAACAACTTGAAGATGCTATCATCAATCCACAGCTGGCCGGGAACAGGAAGCAAGCAGAGATGGCGTACATAACACACAGCCTCTATGGCAGAAAGACAAACAAAAATTAAAGGCTGTGGAAATGGTAGAGATCATTTCTCTATGGGCATCGTTATTGCTTCAGGCTGGTCATCTGTGAATGAAGAGCATGCATGTAGAGTGTGGGCTCTCTCACAGTGCAGACGAGGCACAGTTTGTCTTACAGCACAAATGCTTTTACAGCTGCTTTAGAAAGGGAGCGGGACAAAGCGCAGAATGAAGAATAATGATCTGCAAGGGAACTTGAGGATCAGACTTCATTCCTGTGAATATCAGAGCTTTGTATTGGCCACAGTGGAAGGGTATTCAGGTCCTGAATGGTTTCATCACCAGCTTAATTATAGCAGATGAAATGCAAAACAAAACACAGTTTCTCATACCCAGCTTGCAGGGAAACGTAACGTTATCATCACCTCAGAAGCCTGCATGCAATGGAAAAGCTGCCATTAGGAGAAAGGCCATTTCAGGCCAAACATGAAAGAGCCACATGTGGGAAGGCACAACAGTCCTGGAGAACAGGCCTGGAAAGGCGGGTGTGCTGGACACACTGAACCACAAGAGCAGCAGTTTCAGCAGAGCTGCTTCGCTCCCTCCCAGCACTCAGTCTGAGGTGAGACCTCTGCTCAGCATTCACAGGAGCACGTTTGCTGGTGTGTTGCGTCCACTTGGTGTGGCAGATGCATGTGCTTTGGCTGTGGCGTCCCCTACATCTGGACCACAGTGCAGTAGCATTCAGCATCATGCTGCATCATCCCTGCCACAGCTGCATGGAGAAAAGGGTCCCACAAACTATCTACAATGTTTTTCAACTCCTTGTGATCCCTGAAGACCAGTGTAAATGAGAAGAACTCTCAAGCCTGGGAGAGCATTCAGGCTAGTACCAGGCACAGGACAGGGAAACGAAAGTATAACACCCTGACTTGCAGCAAGTGGAGTTGGGCCAGCTCCAAGGATCTGACCCACAGCTCATTAAACACTTCACAGTGCAGTCTGAATCTCTTTTTGTGTTTTGTTAATGCCATGAAGTAAATTGTACCTGTAATACATTTGCATGTGTAGCTTGCATCACGTTGGATTAAGGTATAGAAAGCTTCTTAAGTACAAAAGTGCCCATTGTAAGAGTGCTGTCATTAGACACTATGCTCATTTAGAGCAGAGTTCAGCCGCAGCCTACCTAGCGTCACTGTAGGGA
>NW_010388079.1:17535-30229 GCF_000710305.1 Buceros rhinoceros silvestris | reverse complement strand
GTAGGGAAATCAAAGTGGGCACATTCATCCTAAATGCTAATACTCAATATCTGCACCAGTGAGGTAATTACAATAATCCCTTAATTACTGGCACCAGGAGAGTTTGAGGAAAACCTGCCTGGCAAACAAGTTCACCCTATGAAAACAGAAGTTCCAGGCCTAAAAAAAAGCTGAAAATATTCAAGCGAATGGTTATATCAGCATGAGTAAAAGAGGGAGACAAGTGGGAAGAAAAACTAGAATCCACATTTTACAGATTACTTTCCTGTCTTTGCTGCTTCCCAATGGCCCTTTCTGGCAGAAACACAGGATCCATTTCATAGATTTTATTGAGGTCCCTCAGTGTCCCAGCTCTTCTTCACGCCCAGCTGCGACTCCTGGGAGTGCAAGAACATGGAAAAGCGCAGGGACGATGCACCAAAACTCATGCTAGCTGAATCACAGCTCCTTGCTGTAACCACTAGCTCCAACTGGTTTCTGCATAGCAAACTTACAGCAGGCAGCAGGCACCGTGCTGTCCCGACCGGTGTTAGGCGCTAACAGGAAGCCCAGAAAGACTAGATAAAAACTGAAAGGAAGTGAACAGCACCAGATGCTATGAGTTTCACCAAGTACTAGCCTGTGCCTGAGCAGGCTGCCCCAAGCGAGGGCCTGTGCGTGGCTCCGCTGTCTCAAAAGCAAAGCAGGGAGAGTGCGGACTGTGAGTCACGACTTGTTTCCTGTTCTCTCCCCACTCTGTGGTGGAGCAACTGGCTCTGGCTGTGACAGCTACCCTCTCTGGGGCACTCAGTGTCTCAGCCTGGCACCCCTGCTCCAGGCTACAAAGGGGAAGGGAGCCATGTGGTGCCAGGGTACCACCCTGTCATGGTGCGGGGGAGCAGCTCGGTGAGACTCCCGTCATCCCTGCTTGGCTTGGCAAAGTCAGGGGTGCCCTGCGTGTCACGTATAGCAAGTGGTGATGCTGGCCTGGAAGCACATGAGTCACAGCCCAGGCAAACTCCCAGGAACTGGTTTGGTCACAGGAGAGAAAGGGTCTCAGATCTGCTCCCAAGACATGAATCTGGAAAGATTTAAAACATAGGGATTCTCCAACAGCTTGGTGTGTCAGGACACAGGGGTGCTTTGCTTGCACCAAAGCTTCCCTCTTTGTTTGTAAAACAGATGGCTACAGATTTTAACTCCAAGAGGACTTGAGTCTGTGTTCTCTTCATGAGAGCTCCAAATGCGATGAATGTACCATGCTGAACTGCATGGAAAATGAACGCTCAGCTCAGGCTCCATGTATAGTGCATTCAGGACTGTTTACTAATAACAAACGTAGCATAGCACACAGTGTAAAACTACAAACCACTTCAATTTTTAAAAAATAGAATAAAATAAGTCAAGCAACGCACTAAACAAACTCTGCTGTACTAATCTTCCCTTGACAGGACAGTCCTCGTTCTTCATTTTCACAGTCTTTGGCTTTTTTCAGTTGCATACGCAATTTTTATCTGGCTTAATAACAACTCATCCAAAAACTCACAGGCAATCTTGCCTTTGCTTTAATTGCTAGAGGCATAGGCAAGACTGCATTGGGGTCCAGACACGTGTTTAATTGATTAGCTGAAAATTACACTACACTAACTGGGAGACGTGTGGAATAATACTGGGCAATGTGATAAAGCCTTAGGGGAATGCTAGTTTAACGAAGTAAAAACCAAGTATATACCACCACTACCACTGGTACAGATTTCCCACTGCAAATGACCAGACCAGTTACAGTACCCAGGGAAAGGAGGTTATGTGAGAGGAGGTACAAATGAGCACAAACCTGGTAGAAACTTCCAGTATTAATTAAACCAAAACCAGAGTCTGGCATCCTTGTGAATTAAGCTCTGAGAGCAGAGTTACATGCAATGTTTTGCTGCAAATTGCCTTGTTCTGAGATTGTAAAAAGGAAAACAAACACTTGAAAAATTGTCCTTCTATTCGCTCTTCCAACAGCAAATATCAGGCTAGGGTTTATCAGACTTCAGTAAAGATACCTCCAGACTAAATTTGTCTTGCTGACCTTTGTGCCTCTTTACATTTGGAGTAAATGTTAATAGTTGTGAAGATGACGGACTGAGCCAGACAGGGCAGGCACGTGCTGTGCAAGCTTCCCCACAAAACTTCTGCTGATACAACACAATCCTGACCTGCAAAACCTCTGCTGGTCTTACAGTCTGCCTTTCTTAAAGAGAAACTGTTACTAATGTGACAGTAGAGCCAATTGTTCTGTGACAATGAGCACATCTCTCCTAGGAATTAGACCAAACATACTTCATGGGTGATCCAAAGCAGCCTTGGATTCTGCTGTGAGTATAAAAGAAAATAAAACCTAATTAAATCTGCAGAGTAAAAAGCTCCACTACGCGATCATTCTCACTGGAACCTTGACCTTCAGACTTCACCAAAAGCCTCTCTAAATCTAGGCAAACCTACCAAAAATTGAGCAAGCCTTACCTGGCTAACAGTTTTCTGGAATGCTCCAGTAAGCTGGTAAGGGAGATAAGATAAAAGTGAAATATTTTCATAAAGATTCACTAAAAGTATTTCTGTCATGAAGGATGCGTGTATCTTGCACTGCAGGAAAACACCAACAAAATTGTTGGAATAGATTCTGCTGCTTTTTGTGCCCTTGCTGTATTCTTGTCTCTGACTTGCCCTCCAGCTTCATAGTGAAGTGTTTCTATATAATGGGTGAACTGGAGAATTGCACATATGTGCTTTCCTTAATTGCCCATTGCATGCTGTGGTTGATCATGCAATAACAATGAATCCATTATAATTAAATCTGGGAATTATTAATTGATTCCATTTACACATACTATTGCCTTCCATAGGAGCTGCAGGAATCTGTCGTCTTTAATGAAATTGCACTAGAAATCTTGGGGACTGTTTGAAGTAATGTAAAATAGAGATTTACCTGTGCTAAGTATTCCTAGTGAAGATTAGGTAATTAAACTTGTGTATAAACAAAGGCTCAAATGTACATTGTAATCATTAGGTTCGTTTGGCTTTTTAATGTCAAAAATTAAGGACTTAACTTGTTTACTGACTAACTATAGATCGGCTTGTGTGGAGATGTTTATAATGAAATTCAGCAGCAAGGGAGCAATATAAAAACCAAGAACTGGAACCGATCTCAGGAATAGAAGTTCAGTATTGTCCTAATAATTATGCTGGCAGCTGTATTTGCATGAAACCATGCTTTTTCTGTAGTACTCAATTAAGGTTATTCAGCTGCCTTGATGTGTTTAGAAACAAAACCACTGGCATCCAAATAAGGCTAATAACAAAAATGCAATATGATGCTTCCCATTTCCAGCAAAGGGTAGGGGAACAGATGTTACTTATGTTGCCATGTTTCACCAGCACAGGGGGGAGCTGAGAAAGTTAGCAATTCATAGTGACAGTGCCATTAAACTAATGTAGTGCAGAATGTGCGCAATGGAAGCATGCAGCTCTGAACAATCTGTCTGGGCACAGAGGAAAGAATGAGGAGATCTAGAATCGACCTTTCAGGTTAAAAAAGAAAAACATACCAACTGAAAAATTCCTCTGGCCTCTCTTCCCATATTGCACAGAGCAGTCTGCTACTAGATGCAACTGCTGATGGTATTCCAGGCTCCTTTTGTTGCCCGAACATACAGCCTGTACTATGGACATTCAGGACCTAGAGGGAAACGTTTGCTCCAGTGCCCTTGGCTTGCGTATAGGAGTGCTGGGCACAGCACTGCATGGGCGGGCTCTGCTCCTGCGGCTATGAGAGTGACACCGCTGAAGAGGACAGTCAGCAGTGTCAAACAGCTGCCTCAGGCCATAAAACAATCTCTTGATCTCTGGTAGACAGCACATCTGCCAGTCCATGCCAGGACATGGCATTACCACAGTGCGAGATGGACCGACACAAGGTGGCAGTGCTCTCAGAAAATCGCCACAGCTTCTCCTCCGGGATCTTCCAGAGCCAGGGTGGCTGCTGGTGCTTACCACCTTGGCGTGGCCAAGGCCGCAGCGTGGCCAGGCCCCTTAGTGCATGGGTTCGTCACAAGGCTAGCTGGCAAGGCTGGTGGCTGGAGCAAGGAAACAACAAACCTTTGCTGGGATGCAGCTGTTCCCTGGGTCCACGACTGCGGAAACACCCATGGGGACTCAACCACTGTGCGGGATGGGGAAGCAGGTTTTACTTTTCAAAACTGTCTATTCCTCTCCAGAGACCTCCTGGTGGTGGATATTTGCAACGTGTCTGTCACAGGCAGCGACAAACACAAAAGCCGCAGAGCAAAGCCCCCCTGATTTGGACCTTGCATGCAAGGCCCCCTGTCCAAGCACTCTGAAGCCCAGCCTGTGCAGGGAGGCTTTCAGCAGGCTCCACTGGTGGGACAGCCGTTTGGCTCCCTGTGGTGCTGGTGCCTCAGCATTGCCACAAACACAATGGGGTGAAGCACAGTGGGACAACCAACCCTGAGCTCCAGGACTGCCTACGCTCCCCAGGTAACACCTAAGTCCATTTGGAGCCATCCTCTGGCCCTCCCTGGGCAGGCCCCTGGTGACAGCTGAGGAGAGGGAGCCTCTTCCACGGGAAACCCCCAGAGTGAGCTGAGCAAACCACTGAACAAACATATTTCCCCAGGGAGATCTCCCCTCCTGAACTCAAGTCATCCTAATGTCCCGGGGACCTAAACCCAAGAGCAAAATATTGTATGACAGACGTTAGCACATTATGGGGAGGGGTGAACAAGGAACCACAGACTGCATCCACTCCCTTCAAAGCCTCTGCCAGTGCTCGGTTAATAGTTCAGGCAGCACCCTGGGGCAGGCTGGGCGCTCAGGTGGGAAGGCTGCTGGAAACCCACAATATCAAGCAAAGGGTAAATCTCCAGTGAGGCAGATGAGATCAGAGTCACCAGCAGAGGAGACACACAGAAACCAGTGGCCACCACAGTAAAGCATTAGATGGATCCAATATTGATTTTACTTTCTGTGCAAATTCCTCAGGAAGGCTGCAAGTGCACACGCTGCCTGAGCAAGCAGGTTGTGTCCCGGCCTGCTTCTGAGTAAACACCACTGCCTCTGAGGGGTGCTGAACACCTCCTGAATGACAGCAGGTCCTCAGCACTTTGCAGGATCAGACTCTTTGACAGATCTGGAGTATTCTCGCTGACCTTCCTCCAAATATGTCTTGCCTTGGCTCATGATGCCAAAGTAAATAAATAAATAGACTAACAAGCAGAAATGCCTTTACTGGACATTATTCTGGGCTGATTGGTTGTGAAACTTCACTCAAAACCCCAAAACCACAAAAACTGCCAGTTTTCCAAGCCCTGTGTTTTTCATAGCTCTCATAGCAGTCTGAATACTTCACATTATTTCGAACATAGAATAAATATACATTTAAACTGGTTGGATTATTGACACAGAAAAAAAAGGCACTTAACTCCTTGTTCTGTTTCTTTTTCCCATGAAGTGAAATAACAATTGATACCACTGAGTTACGCCTCGGACTTTCACATTTACAGATGTAAATTCTGACAACAGCCAGAGTGCCTGCAACTGTATTCATTGAACAAGATTCATTGAATAGATGTACTTTAAATTAAAAACAAATCAAAATTCACCACTTAGTCTCCATGTCATTTACTCAGAGAAAGCATTACAGTAATGACCCCAGGCACTCTCACAGGTTTTTTCATCACATTCTTTGATGTTAGCACATCCCCGCTTTGGGCTGTAGTTATCCCTGTGCTTTAAATGGAGCTGTAGCAAGGAACTTGGCCAGAACCATGCCCAGGTCAGTGGCAGGGGTAAGGAACCTTGACCATCAGCTCTCTGCTCTTATCTTGTTCGTGAATGGTATTTGGTGGTCTGCGGTAACATCCTGACAGGGCATATCTTTGTGAAGCACAAAGTGTTGGTGCCCATGCCATGCCCTGGCACAAACACTTGTCTGAGCCCATCCAGGTTGTACACTCAATCCCTCTCCAGGGTCACTCACAGCCACAACACTTAGGAAAAAAAGGGCATGTTTCAGCTGCCGGTCCCCTACTGAAAAATCCGGTGCAGAAGGGAATTTCTCTATTATTCCTTCAAAAATAAGTTTGTTGTATTTCATGTGGTAGTAATTCCATAAATTCAACACACTGCTGAATAATCACAAAAGGCTACTCGAGGACAGGAGGACAAACATCTGAGAAGGAAAATCAGTCTGTTACATTTGGAAATCCTGCTCTAATGAGTAACCTTGAACAGTTATTCAAATACAAATTCTGGGTAGCTAAAGTGTCATATGCGATTAAATCTGCAACAAATTATGTTAATATTGTTACTTCAAGAACACAAATTAATTAAGAAGTTACAAAATGTAGGCATGGAAATCATGGTGTCTAAAACCTGTATAGACAGTTTCCCTTTTCATACAGTAGCTGGCTTAATTACCAAAGTTGCAGGAAAATGAGAACCCTAGTTAAGTAATGTACTGAACACTTAGGAGTCTTCACTGAGTAACTTTCAGTGTTCCTTATGCACGAGTGTGATATGAGGACATATTCATAAAGGAGCATGAACAGTATCACACTGATACATCTTATACTAATTGTAACTGAGATTATTTAAATTATAAAGTTTGGCTGAAAAGAAAAAGATGTTCAACTTTCAGCACTTTCTCTCTTCCTTAGTTAGCATTTTGTGCTGTTCTCTGATTATAAGCAATGTAAATTCATTTTTTTCAGATTCATATTTGTTTCTGACCTGTTTCATCCACTAGCTTAAACAATTCTCTTAAGACATGGAAAGTCAATAGCATTTGGGTGGTTGCTTAAAATCAGGAATTTACTTCAGTGCTATCTGCATAGAGAAGTGCTTTCCTGAAATGGGGTCTTGGTCTGAGTTTCACTTCTAGTGAAAAAAATGCTTTCTTTAAAGCAGTAATAATTGAACTGTGGAAAGTAAATACAAACTACTTCAGTTAAGCGTCTGTTGCTGCTTTTCAAACAGCAGCAAAAGACAATCCCTTTCAACTTCAGTTATACTCTGGGCCTAGAACTGTCCAAGTCTTCACACAAACTCCCGTTCTTTCTCCAGGACAAGTGTCTGCAAAGGGTCAGACACGACCCTGGCGCATGGGCATTTCTGTGGGGAACAGGTCCCAGAGATCCCAAACAGACTATCCGAAGCTAACAGCATTCTGCACAGGTGTCTCTTCCAACTGTGCAGGACAAGGGCCTTAAATAGTCTTTTAAATCAAGTGAAACTGCTACAGACAAGAGGAGCCAGGGCTGCTTTCCACTGAAGAGCCAAATGCCTTCAGGACTGCCTGGGTTTAATACAGAGCATGCAACCAAAAGTCTTTTATTTCTTTGTTCTTCTGAGCTAAGGGAGGGATGCCATTTTTCTTTTCATGCTGCTGCAACATAGTCACCTATTAAAGTTATGGTTGTGCTCATTCCTGGAATTTGTAATGGACAGTAATTGTGCTTGTAATAGTAAAATTGCTCTCAGCTAGGTTTTAGCTTTGCTGTGATGCATTCCCTACTGTCACCCAAATCCTGGGATAATGAGGCTGAGCTGCTTTTATCACAGACAATAAAAACTGAATACACAGTATTGCCAAGAAACATATTAGAACACTTCCTGTTGGACCATCAAAATGTAATACGTATGGGTTAGTGAAAAAAAAAGTACTTTGTGATTGATTGGAACATTAATTAAACCCTGTATTAAGATACATCTGTATAGTGCTGGAAATCAATGCTAGATTCCTGCATCTCTCTGATTTCATTGAGAAATTACAGCAACGGGAAAACATGGCATGCCTTAAAAAAGATCTGCACTGCATTAGTAAGTGTTATGATGCTTTCAGTAAATCAATTGCTCCAGAATCATCCCTGATTAATGGTCTGGTAGCTCAGTGTTCACCAGATATGTAGAAGGCGTACAGAGGCTTTGTTCCTAAATATGTTTCAGTCCTTATTTCTAGAGATAAGATTATTCATTTCTGCGTCTTTACAGCAACTTTACTGGCACTAATCTCCATTTTAGCTGCAAAGCTTTTGGATGCAGAATTGGGGATGACCACAAAATGGAAGTCTGGCTAACTCTAGGCCACAAATTTGACCTCTCCTATCTTTCCCGATATGAGCTGATGGTATTTTATTGGGCTTTTGCATGAAGTGAAATAAGACTGTGGGCAAGCCAGAACTTAACTCTATTTTTTAAAATATTTTGACATCAAAGGCTGGGTGCAACAATCAACATATGGTACTACAGCCTACAAACAGCAGGAAGCAGTAACTCCTGAGTGCTAATACATGCAAGCAGAACAAGCTGCTCAAAAGGTGAAATGCTGCCTACCTCAGTGGGGTACTAACTTTAGCAATCATCCTCCCAGAACAACTAAAAATAAGATCTGATACTGTTTCTACCTGTGTTGGGCTTAGCAATTGCAAGAGGATTCCATGCCACCCTCCGCCTCACCTGGAGTTCATAGCACTCCTTATACTCTCACTGTAATATGTCAATGCTCTTCTTTCCCCGGGTCATTTAAGAATGAATATGCCATACATTATTCTCAACTAAGCCTATTGCAACAGGCTATAACAGAAACAATGGTAACATGGCTTTGAAATAGAGATGAATTCGGCATGTGGCACACGAATGTGTGCTTCATCAGTAAGTGCCTTGTGGACACTCTGGGTGTTTCTGAGGCAA
Source organism: Buceros rhinoceros silvestris (assembly GCF_000710305.1). Classification (NCBI taxonomy): domain Eukaryota; kingdom Metazoa; phylum Chordata; class Aves; order Bucerotiformes; family Bucerotidae; genus Buceros; species Buceros rhinoceros. Next base: position 21,499 of record NW_010388079.1, on the reverse strand, counting down.
ATCTCACTCATAGTCCATTATTATTCTTTCCAGCAGGAAGATCTTGTCTGCTTAGCCATGGTCCGCCTCCCCTTGGGCCTCTGATCGTCTGTATTTTATGTATTTGATTTTACGTTTTGTTTCCAGACATTTTTACCCCACGTTCAAAAATAGGAAGGATCCTGATACGGGTCTGCTGCTGTTACTTGGTGGCTATGTCAGAGCTTCCTATCATGGCATGTCTCAACAGCAGAGAACATTGCAACAGCACGGAGCTGTGGCTTATGGCCAATCAACTGTTACGCTGTTACGATTACACTACCATGCTGAGCTGCTTTTGTGTTTCTCTGTGAGGAAACCTTTCAGAGGCCCTAATCTATGTTTCATAACCTTTTCTGGTTTTACATGCTAGACTCTTCTTACTCTCACTTGCATCTTCCCCTGCGCAAGATCCCCCTGGCAGTCTCTGGGAGATGCTGTTGTGGGCAGCAGAAAAATTCGCCCTCCATTAATATGGACTGTTCATTGAGATGAGTTAAGAGGACAGCGTTCAGGACACTGACAGGACCTGGGTGCCTAAATTGTTTTCAGCAGGGAATCAGTTCAAAGCCCTTTGAGAATGCCTGCCTAGCCTCCCAGGTTTCTTTATACAGCCAGAATACACCAACTAGCATGGGTCGTGTGAGCAGCAGGCTCCTTTCGAAAGCTAGTGGTTGAGTGCTAAGATCCTGCGCCTTTGGCTTCTCAGGAACCCTAAAATAAGTTCATCTGTGTACATTACTAAATAATTAATTTTCAAAGTGTGTGTGAAACTGTTCATAAGCAATTGAATCCCAATAGAATTACCTTCAAATTCACTGATAGTCTATGAGCTAAAATCCAGTAGTAACAGACTTCTAAAATAGAAAAAGTTGAGAAAATGAATCAGCCTTAGTAAAGTAGGAAGAAATTTAAAAGCCAACTTTCACACAGGCTATATCTATTCAGCATCTGAATGTGCTAAAAATCCCTCAATATCTTCATTCACTCCTGCTATAACCAGTAAGAAATTTGGTATCAGGGTCTGAAATACAATGTCACATAATGGATAGCAGATTACTATAGTACTGGAAGAAAAATTTGGCCCTTGCTTCTGCCCAAGCTCAGCACAGTGCTCATCCTCACCAGCCTCATACGAACCAGGCATTGAGCAGGTATTCAAAAGTCCTCATTTGCAGTGTATGCTGCAGCCTATAATCATAGTAATCCTGTAAGGCAGTGCTCCATTACAGCCAAAGACCAATTAAAAAACTGGAAATATTACCTTTTTTTTCCCTCCCCAAATCAAGCCCAAGGCAAAATGTGTTTCTTTGCCAGATACTTTCAGCTCTCTGTGGATTAGCTTCCCAGACTGGGGTAACCAGATGCTTTATACATGTTTCTAACCTGGCATTAAAGGTGTGGCCTCTGGTTTTCAGTTTTTCAACCTGTCAAGTATCTTCCAAATATTGGAAGCTACACACTGTTGACCACTTTTGAACAGCCAGGGAAAAGCCTGAAAAGTACCCCGCAGGTCTTGTTTTCATTTGGGTCACTTGAAGCTCTGGCTAGCACAGCTTGACAGGCTAACACACCACCAGGGCAAGTACTGGACTGTGCTTGGGTACTCTCTGCTACAGTGCTGGTGAAAACAGCGTTTGAGCCAAAGTGATCTTCAGTCCCAAAAGAAAGACAAATCCAACACCTCAATGCAAAAACTGTTGTCTCAGCCATCTGCAAACACAGTGCCACACTGCACTCTGAAATGCATTTCACTACCAAGCAGCAGGGAAATTCAGTGCCCTGAAATGAAATATAGGTTGAGCTGTAAATGCTTTCTCTTTACATCATACCACAACAATAAAATGTTGGACATATTTAGGAGCCACTGAGGCATATACATTATTTATACAAAGGGATGCCCTCAGCAACACTAAGAGTTCCCTGCAAGCCAGGGACAAGGTAGAAGACAAAAGAAGTTGGAGTCTTAGGAAAGAAAGCTCACAGAGATAAGATCTCCTGAATTGTGTGAGCCAAAGTTATGGGTAGGAAGCAGGGGCACATGATGTGGTGGAGCAGCTGGCTCTGAGCCACTGTTGCTGAGCAGGAGCCACACAGCAGTGTGGTGTGCTTCACTGAATCCCGTGGCAATTTTGTAGACACCTCTGGCCTTTTGGACTAGCAACCAGGGCTCTCCTGGTCCACCAGGACTTCACCACTCACTTCATCAGAACCTGGAAGGAGTTCATCCTACGGCTTCAGACTCCAGTGGCTTATTTATTATTGTTTTTATTATGGTAGCCTCAAATGGCCCAAACATACAAAGCACCACAAGGTTCAGTCTTGATGAAAAGCAGATGAGGAGCCAGTCCCTGCCTCCAGTAATAAAATGCAGAAAGCTGATGTAGCAATGCAACAAGGCTTTTTTGTGGTTTCCTTCTCACTACTCCTGTCTCCTGCTTCCTAGGGGATGTAGGAGACAGAGTCCTGGTACTACTTTGCTATATTACTATTAAGAGGACCTATTTTCAAGGCAGTGGAAACCGAAGGCAGCTCCTGTCTCTTTTGGCCAGAGGCAGGTCTTAATAGCCCTGTCACATTCAGGAGTATCCTGTATTACCAATGGATCCTGTGAAGTTCACGGGGTTGCTGCTCACGCACATAAAAAATGCGAGGTGTAAAGATCTGGCTCTAATTACCATTTAGCTGCAATCATCTTGTTTATGCCAGGTTTTAAACTTCAGCCATTTTGCGGGGAGGAAGATTTTTACCAGCACTCTGTGTGCAAGTAGGTGGTTCAGTTTACACTGGGGAATGCATAAAAAGTTCCTCTTCCATGCACCAAAGTGGCTGAAGAGATCTTCCTCAACTATAGCACAGAGAATGCTGTACCCCAATGCACAACAGAAGCTGAACTCAAGAAGTTGCAGCAAGCAGAAATACACAGTTTAGGAAATTAGGAGCCTGCTAGGAGCAAGGATTGTAATGGAAAATATTTTGCAACCCTAGCTCTTGCTGTTTCTAGAGAGATAAGCAGAGGATAGCAAACTGAAATCCAGCTAAAACATCTGGACTAATTCTTCTGCAAAATGTCCATAGAATTTTTATTAAAAACACAGTCAGTGCCCTTAATAGCCCAACGCGATACAAAAGCAGTGCAGGGCTACTGATTCAAGCTACCTACAGAACTAGTAATACCACTTCCCCCAGCGTTTACATTACACCAAGAGGTTTCCTATTCAAATTCAGATCAGAGCCAACCCTATTTAGCTGGTTAATTCTGGTGAGATTCTATCAGAGGAGATCTGACTTGATGCTGATTTTATTAACATATCAAACACTTTTTTTTTTTGACAGGGGCAGAGACTCTTCTAAGTAATACTTTTTTTTAAACTACTAGTGTTAATAACATAAACACAGAAGTGACAAATACATTTGTAATTGCACAGCTAGTTTGTGGTATTGGCATAGTAGAAAATGTTTCAAGCCTATAATACTGTCAGTAAGAATTACTTTAGGTAACAACTTGGGACCAGTTACTTCCTCTAAAATTGGAAATTGCTGAAATTGCTCCAATTACCAGAGCTCTCTGGGAACAGTATATACACACAGCACTTGTTCTCTGTGCTGTTTGGGGATATTTTAACTAATAGCAAATTATGGACTATCCATAATTGACTATCATTATTTCAGAGAGGGCTTTTCATTTAAAACTGATTAAAAGACCATTTTTGTTTCCCACGATTAGAGAATACAGCAGATGTGAATCTGAATGCTGTTATGTTTGCTAATAGACACAGGACACATGGTAGTGTGGTATTAATAAAGGTTTGGGCCAAGATTTTCAAAAATAAGAGCCTAATTTTAAGATTCCACTATCCATATTTAGTGTTGGAAATAAACAACCTTTTTTTCACAAAGCTCCAGCAGCTCCTATTGAAATCAGTGGGTGTCAGAGCTTTTGGAA
>NW_010388079.1:0-17410 GCF_000710305.1 Buceros rhinoceros silvestris | reverse complement strand
CTAATTCAAGATTCTCGAGGGAGACTTAAGAGCCAAATTTTCATCTCCTTATGTTTTAAAATCTGGGGATAAGATTCTGTGAGTAGAAAAATTCCTAGTCATTTCAACGGAGCCAGGATTTTTCTCTGATCTGGAGCTGGTTTTGTGAAAACCAGGTTACTCTGAGAGGCACAACTCACACAACAAAAGCATGAGGTCATCCCAGAGATGCCAGGAATTTCACAGAATAACTACTGCTATTTTAGATTTTTTTTTTTCTCGGTTCTAACAGGCTCCTTAGTACATTTATTGCTTTTCATTTTGCTATGTACTGAGCATTCTTAAACACATGGAAGACAATTTTCACCTGTGGGAGGACATGCTCAGAATCAACCCTGTGCGTATGACATAATGGGAAAATGCAGTATAATGCAGAGACTCCTCACAGCTTGTCAGCTTCAAAGACTGTCATATCACAGGCGCTGTCAGGGATTTGGACCACAGTTCATGAGGTCTCAGAGTGTAATCCATTTCTCTCTAATTACTGTTATGGAACGTCCCCCAAATACTTTTCTAGAAAGCAATTCTGCAGCTACTGTGGGTAAAAAGAGCAGAAGAGCATGGGGAGGGAGATGCAAGACCCAAAGCTGGTCTCTGCCCTTTGCTCAGCCCATCCTCTTTGTGCCCATGGGACACCTCCAAGACTCAGGTCTGCTTCCAGAGCTGCTGCTGGCAGTCACGGCTGCGCTGTGATCAGGATATATTTTGTACATGTTACGTCCTTATGGATATGAAACTCTGGAAGGCTGGGGCAGATTCACTCCCTGCCTATGTCATCAAAAACAGAGCTACACCCAGTCAGGCCAGCAGCAAGCCCTTTGGCTCCAGCTGTGGTGAATCATGCCAACGTGGAACCTGATTCTTCAGGGGAGATAACATTGTAGCTCGAATTTTTAATAAACAAGGCTGGGCTTGAGCTTCCTCTGGGTAAAACCACACAGGGCCTCTTTCAGTTTCAGGAGGTGAGAACCAAAACCATACTCTGCCTCCAAACAAAAACTCACTTTTATCAATTTCCAGGATTTTCCTAATGCCAATGTTGTGGTTCTCATTTTTCCACAAAAACATTGCTAATAATGGAGCCATCTCTTGAGAAGTTCCAGGATTTATAGCAACTGGCAGCATGTTCAATACGTAATTGTTTTTTGGAACAATCATAATCTTATTAGTTGCCAGTCTCCCCCACCAAGATAAATTTAAGGGAAATCAATCTGCTGACACTTCCCTGATAATTCTGGCAATTCTAACCTTTAAAATCAGCAGTTGCACTGAGCATGTACCTTGAGGGTGTGAAACCCGAAGGCTTCCAGTTAATAATTAAATAGTTAATTACTAGCAGTGAACAAAGACCATTCACTAGCATAAACCCTGACTTTGTCCAATTAGTATTACAGAAAGATATTGAAGCAACTTTGTCAACAAGTTCAAGCAAAGATTTCATGGAATTATCTGGATGGGTAACAAACATCAGAACGCCATCAGGAGAAAGAGTCATTTTATACTGCTTCTAACAAGAAATACGTTGTATCCCTTGAACTTCTTCCCTGAGTCCTGTGGTAATAGCATGAGGTTTCAAATCATAAATTATTCGCACTTTAGGACTGGTCAAGGTTTTGAGTTATCTGGCTGAGTTTACAAAGTATCCCTGCTTAGTGTTAGCTGGATTTACTTCTTTCAGAGAAAATTCAACTGGTCTGGCTGGGTATCAAATGTTGAATAACTATTTCTATTCTTGAAATTCTAATCTTTGAGAGAATAAAAATCTTGTAATCAAAAAATCTGTTTACCCAATAATGTTAGATTACTAACGATACTGTCAGCAATTGCTAATGGTGACAAACAATTATTTTGGCAGCAGTCGTACATACCCAAACACAGATCTGATACAAGCGCTGCAACCATTTATCTGTTTACAAAATTTGGCCCAGTGAATACACACATAAATGTGTGAATTAAAAACACAAATATAAAAGTTATATGTGACCAGAACACTTGGAAGGGTTTGTTCTGCAGCAGAAGTCATGCCCTAAGCTCATACCTTTTCATGCAACATGTGCTCAGTACACCACGGATGCTCATGCGCCCCATGGGCACTATGCCAGCGTGGTCAGTTGAGTAAATAGGTGTGGGGCCTATGCAGCTAACCTGGAGAATCAAGTCACGTCTCGTAGGGGCATACTCTACAGATCACTTGAGATTTACAGGTGAGTCAAAATGAGGGTTAACCTCTCCCAAATGTCTAAAACCACAGCAATGAACGGCTACGTCCCAACTGGTCCGCAGGGATTTGACAGAATACTTTCCCGTGGTTACTGCTTAGTGCTATCTGGCCACTTTGTAACCTCTTTTCAGCTGTGCAATTATACAATGAATACACAACATCTGGTTTTTGTTACATTTGGAAAACGCCTCCTCAGTGTTTGAATGAGAGGGTATGCTGGTGAACAGCTCTGGAAGGACAGCTGATGCAGCAGCCGAGAGCACTGCCTTTCCACTGATAGCTCTGGCAGCATGTGAAGCATTCTGGCTGGAGTGATTGCGGTCATAATGGTATGCAGTTGGCATTTTCTGGTTGGAATTTATTGATATAACTCGCTAAAGAGAAGGCTATGTGAGAATGCCCCCTCCTTACACTGGAATGTTTCACAAGCAGGAAATACCACCTCCTAAGCCAACCTGGATCCCAAGCACTGCCAGAGAGCATGTGCCAGGAGATGGTGCAGCCAGCAGAGCTGACGGCACTTTGCAAAATGTCTGAGGCTTGGTGGTGAGGAGGAGAAAATGGCCTGATTTTATATTATGTTCTCTTCTCCGAGCAGAGTTTGGATCTTTCCCCGACACACACCCCCAAGCTAAATTAAAGCTACTGCTCCCTGTAGGTACTCAGACGGGAGATACTACAAGAGCTACTGAAACTAAAAGACGACTGAAGAAACACAGGTATAAAATATCCACAAATATATTTGAGCTCAAAACTGAAGGAAAGATTCTGGTCATGAAAGGATGAGAGTTAGAACAGGATTCTAGCAGGAGAAGGGGGAACACAAAGTTCATCTCAAATGTGAGTAGGATTAGAAAATAGAGTTGCCCGCAGAAGCTGGAAATGAGGCTTGAAGTGTTTTCCCACCGATATATCCTACAGGAGATGGAAAACAGGCATTGCCCAGACACAGCTCAGAAGGACGGTTCTAGCTCTCTGGGCTGCCTGATGACAACTGCAGCTCTGAATCCCAGATCTGTGACTTTAGGTGACAATCTGGAGTCTGAACTGGATGTTTATACACATTCCTCACAGCTAGGGATCAAAAGCCTTTATTAAGGTATCTGACTCTGGAAATATGGGCCTCTACTAGAACGATACAACTCCATGTATCACCCACTGTTTGTAGTAGTGCAACTAAACTGTCTCCTTCCCAGTCTTCTACCCATATCCATTGGCATGTCCTTTAGTACAAGTTCATATTATGAGTAGTAATATTGAAAACTATTATCATCCTTTAGACAAAATGATTACTTTCCTTTTATGGGTTTTTCTCTTTTTTCCCCAATTAAAAAAAAAAAAATTCTACAAAGACAGAAATTTCCCCACAACAGTTTAACTGAATAGCAGTTTTCCACACAAAAACCATCGATGAGCAGTTTCTGAAGTACTGATCTTAAATGACAAAAGAAATGCAGGTTGGTTTTCTTGCCTTGCTAGAGAATCCCAAACCCATCTTTTCTTTTGTCAACTTTTATTTACACAATTCAGTGTTAGAACCTAGATTTTGAATACTTGAAAACTTAATTGCATTTCCTTATTAGAAATGAAATCACTGACACTCTGATCATTGTATAAATAACACTGGAGAAATGAATTCTGAACAAGCACAGTAACTATTGTTAAGATTTAGGTAGATCTTTTACAAAGTGTCACACTTCAGGAATTAGTAGGTAAAAAACTCTGTTTATATTTCAAGACAAAACACAGAGCGGGAATTAATCTCTATCCATATTCTTATCCATTTCAGTGAGTGATGACAGGTACTATATAAACATCAACATGTGTGATAAACTGAGCTAGTTTTAATTCACTGATCTGACTGAGGCAGTAATTGTGCTGAAAGGTATTTTGAGTACAAGGTACATTGACAAATGCAGTCAGTTGCCTGACTGGAATAGGTCTTGCTTACCATTTGGTGACTACAGTTTGGTCCTGACTGACCACGTGTGCTATTTAGCGATGAGCACAAGCAGCTGTTTGAGACATGCCTCGCGGTCAAGGTCCAGGTGTCTGGTGCCCTGAGATATCATAAACCATCACTTGTTACTCAAAGGAGCTTTGTTTCAGCAGACTGCACTGGTGCAGCAGCTAAATCCCACTTGTGAATGAAAACATTCTCTAAGTTCCTCTTGTGTCAGGTATTTTTCCCTCTGTTACATATCCCGTGCTAATTATAGAATTATCTGAAGGGCTTTCCAAGTGATAATGACTGTAGAACACAGTTCAGTGTTGCAATTATGTTTCCTCTTTCTATCCTGTGAGGCTAAAGATTAACTGATTTCATTCTAACATCGCTGGTTTTTTGATAACTCCATAATGTTTCCTAATCTCTGACTACCTTCCAACTGATGAGTTAACTACTGTAAAATAGATAACACAAAATCATCTTGATGAACTTCTCTTCAGCAAAAGCAGCAAGAGAGAAAGACAGGGCAACAGTTTATGGAAACAACTTATTACTGTGATCATATGGATACCAGACAAAGTTCTGGACTAGAACTAATTGTGGGAATACTTTACATGATTTTTCATAACTCCTGACATATTTTGATGTTTTAATTTTTATATTAATTCAAAATTTCCATGCTAACATATTTTTTAATTGTTTCATTTTCATTTGAAAATGTTTTACCAAGGGGGGAAAAAAGTCATATAAGAAATATTTTAAAATACAAAAGGTCAATATCTACATGAAACTCAGATGCTTTTTTCTTTGATAATTTGTAAAGCATATCTATATTTAGGTTGTCTTGGATGTGAGACACTTGCTTTCAGCATTTTGATATTTTCAGAATGAAAATTTTGATTTCTGGACAAGAAAGTTGGAGCCTGGATTTTAGGAGCCAATGACCCACACAAGCCAACTGTGGGATGATTTGCACACTCATTTCATTAGTTAATTCTATCTTTCAAACTCTTCCCAGTCCCACTGAGAAGGCAGTATCCAATAAAGAGTATTTTCTTTTGTTTTTCAGCCCTGCTACCTTTCCCTGGCTAGAAAGAACCACTGATAGAGGAGCACTACAGCACCACTGACAGAGGGGCTGAGACCGCTCCCTGTGCTGGGCTGCTCTGCAAGTCTGCTGCTCTCCCAAAGAATCAGACTGACTGCATATTGTAGACACTCTTCCAGGCAAATTAGACATCCCCACTGTGCCTGCATTGATTACCCCATTGTTCTGCACAGCGGCAGTCAGTCTGATGCCTCAGGGAAATGTTAGAAATGTGGTGCGAGTGCTGTAAGCTGTTCGAAGCATGAAAAGTAAATCTGAACTGGCCCAAAATAATTTGATTTAGTGCAGAGTAGCTGGTGCATGTGCAAGTATTTCTGTCCTTAGATTATTTATCGTGTGAGACGTGGAGAAGAGAAGATCCAGTGCAAAGAGAGAGGAACTCTGGAGGATGCTGCTGAAATAGTACGTGGGATCAATGACTGAATCAGGCGACTATGGATGGTGGTGGCCAATTAAGTGAAAGGGAGGCCAGAGAACACTATCACAAGCCCTGTGCTGAGAAGGAACATATATTCTCAGCAGACTAACGACAGCATTGACTTGTACTGCAGCATCCTCGTTAATTCTGTCAGCCTGTCCCTGATAAAATGGGACCTAACACCTAACACCCGAGAGTTACTTGTCCCCGTGTTTTGCGGTATTGACTAAACTAGCTTTGACAAACATTCATTAATCCCATAACTGCCTCCCATGACAGATCAGAGCATGCCTTGATCTGACTTATATTTGCTGTTGAAGATCACACACTGATTCAGACAGAAGCAGAATCCAGGAATCCTGCCACTGTCTCCTGTGTTACACACACAGGACTCTAGCTGGCAACTGATTTCATCAATCATTTCAGTATTTAGGGGGTGCCAGTCACCAGACTGCAGGATCCAGGAGGCATAGTTACCTCAGTGCTTAAGAAAACGGGAAGAATTGCATTCGCTGAGCCTGGCTGTGGGTAACTGTACACACAGGTAGACTTTTTCAAGAAACTCCTCCTCACCAGACTACAACTTCATTCCTAAACAAAGGAGAAAACCAACTCTTCACTGCACTGAGCAGGGCTTGTTTCCCTGGTAAAATCTGTAGAGGTGTTCCAGTAAGTCCATGTGTTTTCCAGCCTTGCTGAACACCGCTTAATCCAGGTGGGAGCCATCACAGATAAAATGCACAGGGTGCAGTTAACGACTGTGATTTTATTCAGATACACTGGGTATTGAAGCAAAGTTGCACAGGTAATCTTAATTATGGCATTTGCTATCTGCTCTCTGTTTGACCTTATTACCTAAACAATCTTTTCTTAATATAATTTTGTGTGTGTGTGGTAGCGCTACATACACTCTTGAAAGACTGTATAGGCGCCTTCATCTGCAAGCTTTCTGCAAGTAACTAGCAAATATTTGTATGCAGCTAAATGATGCCTCTCCAGTAGCCTGGATGAGGAATTTGTGTACTCTCAGGCCTGCAAATGTCGTCAGTGTTAGACAGTGCACTCACCTTTGGCCTCAAATGACACGCTTGTGCCAGTCTCTTGCTGGCATTTGTGTCTGTCTGCATTTGATAGAAGGCCTGAAGTCTGGCTGGCTGTCTTTCTGTCTGTACTCTATTTTTATAAAGCTGCCTACCACAGAATCTCGAAGCACCTTCCAGGACAACTGAAATACACAGAAATTAAGATAAAACAGTATCTGAACATGAAAAATTCCCAAGTTCAATGGTGATTATGCCTGTGTCAGGACTGAAAGATTTGGTCATACTTGTTGATTATTAACAAGGGTCTTCATTTCTAGCTTGCTCTAGTCATGTTTTTTTCTAAAACCCAAGATTTAGCTATTTTGCACAACCAAAGACTTGATGATCTCCTGCAAGCAAAGATTTTTATCAGCTGTCTACCCTCCATGTTTGCAAAGTCTTAAGGATAAATCCCATCTTGCAGAATATGTAAAACTGCTTTCTGTCTCCTTAAAATAGACGGTGGTTTTGCCAGACAGATGTGAAAAAGAGATTATCAGTTGGACATTGCGGGGTTATTACCAATGCATCATTGTTTTTAATTGATTGATTGGATAAGGAAAGTTAGGGGCAGTTTTATAACAAATAGTAAGTTTCTTCCTTTCTTATATGGGTATGCTATAGGAAGCAATAGACCACAGAAAATGGCTACCCCCTTTGATTTTACTGCAGATCTGGCCACAGGAAATGTTGCACATTTGGATCAAGCAGGATAAACAGCAAGGGCTTCCTCTTTTGTGAAATCATCTTTAAGCAGCACCCCTCCCCAGGAAAATAGGTTTTCCACTTTACATAATGTTGCAGCAGCAGTGGTTTGCTCCTAAGTTTTTTCTGGGTAGGTTATGAACTTTACGGCTCTGACCACAGATCAGTTATTTATCATAACAGGAAAGATGAGACCAAAGATATTTCCTAACCTTCTTCTTTGCAGATCAGAGAGAAGCAAGCCAACAAATATTAACGCTTCATATTCAACTGACAAAGATTTTACAGAAATATTTGCTCCTCTCTTCTAATCATATTTGGGTGAATCCATCTATAATTTTAAACAAGAAACAAATCAATATATGGAGTTTCACTCAGATTTCTTTTCCAGTGCAGAACGATCAGTCTCTCAAAAGCAGACATGCAGGTACAAAAAGAATAATTTCATTTAGACACAAACTAAAAACCTTATTTCTAGAGAAGACACACACACACACACACACACATTTGGTATCTATCACAGGTGTTCCTGTGTATCCTGGCAGCATGTTAAATGCATGAAAAATGTCTTTGGAATATTGCTGGAGACAAAAAGCTCTTCCTCATCTAAAGCATTTCCCCCTCAAGAATTGCCCCTCAGCATCAGGGAGCCTGAAAACACTGAACTCTAGTGGCAGATCTAGCATACTCCTTATGTTGCAGGAGAAAATTATGAACTGTAGGAAATTGTGTTCCTACTTTATATTGCTGTATGACAAGGTGCACATAGCCAGGATTGCTCAAGTTACTGTACCACAAACCTGACAAGTATTTCATACAGGACCAGATTGCAGCACTAACCACAGCGGAGTGCTGGTGCAGTGCCGTGCTGTTGGAGGGGGAGGTGGGACAGACACTACCTAGCAGCAGTGAGTTCAGAGCAGTCATCGACAAGCACACATACAAGTAAAAGCTTTAAGAAATGAGGGATTAGTCACAAGTACCTAAACCTTTACTCCTGCTAGCTTGGAGCAGCATTAAGCCCCTCTTCCAAACACTCCCCGTATTGTCACACACATAAATTGTCCCAGTTCACAACGAATAGCTCAAGCCATCACCGTCACTCTGTGTTTGTCAGTGAAAGTGTCAGTTCCTGTTATGTTTGCCCTGTGTCTAGGTAGCATTTTGCTACCTGTCCTGAAGACTTTGGGGTCTTACTCTTAACTGGCTCTTCCAGCTAGCACTGTGTTCAGGTGCCCTCAGTCTGTGTTTTAACAGATTGTTTCTGGCATGTTCCTCTAGGATGCTGGTCATCTCAAAATTAATAGAAAAGGAAAACTCTACTGCAGTGCTTCACAACTCAGAAGACGGGAAGATCTTCCTTGGAAGATCTGCCTTGGGAAGATCTTTCCTTCTCATCTTATGTGAGGGGAACACATTTAGGCAGTCACACAGGGGAGATGAACATCATTGGTTACATTACAGAAGACATGTCTGACCTTAAAGGCTGTTTGAAGCCAGGAGGCTCTAGCACAGGCTTCAGTAAACTTTGGATCAGATTCTAAATGAATTATTTTTGGTTCCTTTTGACATCAGTTGAGCACTTCCTAGTTCACATAGGCCTGAACACCCAAACAAGGCTCAGCAGGTTAGAACTGCAAACCATACAAAGAAATCTTGCAAGCCTGAATTTGCTGAGGCTTGCCTCGAACAGAAACGTGGGTGATGGGGCGTAACACACAGACTGCTGGCTGTAAAGCACATACTGCTGTTTCTCCATCCCTGTGCATTAGCCAACACACATAGGAACAGAGATACTGAAAACACTATCTGGACTTTAACTCAACCCAGCCTCCAACTCAACCCAATGCCCACCTCAACAGAAGATTCTCAACTGTCCCCTTGATGGAAACAACATCAGCGGAATGTATGTAACTAACAGTTTTAGAAAACTTTGAGTAGCTCCCATCAGGCTCACCAGTGTGTCTCAGGTAAGATTAACACTTCCAGTTGGAGAAGTATGGTCTTTTTGGGCCCACCAGTGAACTTCATGCCTTGTTCTTGCAGACAAAGATAGACATAAAGGCTGTGGTCATCCTACTGTGTTTAGAAAATCCTTTGTAAGTAAAACAAATAGATAGATAGATAGATAAGTATGCAGCAACTAAATTCAAACTCATCTGTTCCTGAAATTACTGAATTTCTTCTGAACACAAATATGGCTGTTTTGCAAATATCTAAGAACTACTCAGTTTAGGTCTTTAAAAGGAATTCTGCTTCATCTGGTAAAGAAAACTTGATTGCCGCCCTTTTTGAATCGAGACCCTTCTGTTTAAACAGAAATGTCATTTACAATAAATACAGTATTGGTGGAAGAAAGACAAATCTATTGTCTGAGAAGAACAAGCTATTTAAATTCTGCAGTGATGGAGAAATTGAAGGAAAAGAGGTGTCTGAGGGGCTTTGTGAGTCGCACAATGCCTCGAGCACTGCAACGAGTCTAGAAAATAATAGTGATCTGCTTAGGGGTTGCGTCTGTTTCAAACAATGATGACAACTCTTCCACTCTCATTTTAGTACTGTTGCTGTGATGGAAACTTTCCTTGTCCTCATCAGCTCGATTATGTGTCTCTATGACGCTAATGAAACACAGCTGACACTTCCTGGGCTCAGCCTCTTTTGAGGGCATTTTCTTCCTTCATATGCTCTTTGGGCAAATTTAAGATCTTATTTTCAGAGGCTGAATGAATAGTATGAAGGGAATTCTGAGGATTAATTGAGAAACACGTGAAAATAGCAATGATTTTTACAGTATTGGTACTTCTACCACTGATACGTTTCTAAATGAAGCTCTTGAATTTTTGAGAGGTACTCAGATCTAGACACAAAGAAAATAAATACAAATAAATAAAATCAGATTCCCCTCTCTGATCTCCTGAGTACCTGTTGTCTGGTTTGCTGGGCATAAGCTCTACAACACAGGGAACAGTCTGACCTTTCCTCATGCAAATTTGCTATCGATACTCATAAGGGCTCAGAGCAAGAAGTATTTCTTCTGGTGGTTTGGAGCACTCTTCAGCACTCGATCATTTATCTCACTTTTGCAAACAAGACTCACACTCCCAAGGACTTGATCCACTAAAGACCATTGTAATGCTGACTTTTAAGAGCTCAACCATCCAGTAGAACCTGCAACCCTGAGTACAGCTCCCTGTACAATGCCTCTAGAGTCACAGACACTAAGAAAGGACAAGTGTGCAGGGAAACCAACCAGCTAAATTAGCCTATGATAACCACCAAGAGACGTATCTTCGACTCTAGTCATGTTGCACGCTTTCCTCTGGACTGCAAAGACACAGTGCCCACTACCCACATCCTTGCCTGCAGGTTGGTACTGTAACACTGCCAGTCCTTTGTCACAAACCTGGCAAGAGGAGCACCTGTTTTTCCCTTCACTAGCTCTGTGGTTACAGCACTTGCCTGAGATGTGGGAGTCTGTGGAGTACTTCATTCCTCTGTCTGAAGGGAGCTGTCCCTGAGGGTGCACCCATCACCCACTTCCCAGGTAAATGAGGGAACCCGGAGAGACTTCCGTGAGCTCAGAAGCAAAGTTGGCGGTCTATGAGTGTGGGATGTTGTACATACTCCAGAACAGTTGTTGCCAGAGCCAGTGCAGCCAGCTCTGTCTCCCCCCTTCCTCTGGGGTGTCCTTTCAGATAACAGCTTCATAAGAAAGGGCAGCATGCCTGTGCCAGGTAACACAGCAGTACTGGTGGACTCATTACAGCTCTCGCCTGTGCTAGCTAAAACAAGGAAATTTATAGCTCCCAGTACATCCTCTTGGGTGAAACACCAGAGAGATGGTGTTGCCAAGAGCGGATCATGCACCACAGAGGGATGGGATGGCAAAGCAAGGCAAGCAGTATGCACAACAGAGGGGCAGCTCTGTGCAGTTCAAGCTTGTGTAGTTTGACCGTAGCCCACTAATATACAACCCATTTCTGACTCCTAATGAGGATGAAAATTCTCTTTCAGCATTTTTATAGTTATTAGGCCTCCAGGAGTTTTTACTGGAAATCACTGACAAGCTCCTGTCACAAGTATAGATAACTTAGTGTTCAATGGCAGAGTTTGGCTGACAGTTTTATTATACTCCTGAGCCAAACAATCAACTGCATTTAGGGCCAGATAACTCTCCTGTTGTACATCCATATATGCTTTACGGTACAGCTGTAAACAATAGATAAAGCCTCTACAGGAAATTAGATTTGCAGATTTCAGCTTTTAGAGGTTGGGCAAATTAATGTGATTATTTAGTGCTGATCTGTCACTGATGCATTTTACTTTATACATTCCCCAGGACATATCCAAAGCGAGACACACAACGTGAGATTCAAAGTCCCATTGTCACCCTAATTTTAATTTCACTCATTTTGAAACCTACTTCTAGCAAATGACCAAACATTTAGTTATGATTTCCATGAGATCCAATACCAAGAAAATGAACTTATTCACTAGCCTAATCACACAGTGCACTGACAGAAAGGGCACAAACACAGCATTAATTTCCTCCCAGTAGAACTATAAGCTGTGAGCCTTTGTATTGGTAGCACTCACCCACCAGATGAAACTGTCCCCATAACTCCATCTAAAAAACTCCTTCCTTCTCAGTGTTTTGGAATGTATTTTCCATTTCAATTCACTTCTTATTTGAACTCTAATGAGTTACAGGGTGCAACCCAGTGGCCTCTCCAAGGCATGCTGGCTGTCCAACTTTATTACTTCATGCAAAGGCCTTTAATTTTTTCTCTTAAGGTTATTAGCTTGGATCGGCATGCAAAAGGAAAAAGCAATATATACGAGGATTGAAAGTAAAAATCAGGCATGTTTTTAAAAATCTATTCTCACGCAATCCAAACTACAATGACGTCATGCAAACACCAGCGATGTCACAGCAAACAGAGCATGCAAACAAAAGTAGTTGTGCTTTTACTTCATATTCATCTACTCTATGCACGAACTTGTACCAGGTCAGTTAAATCAGTGAAAGCTTTGATTTAAAAGCAGATTTGTGCCTTAGCTAAGGCCTGTTCTGATGAGAACCATTAGCTGACTTAGGCCAGCCCCAGAAGACTCTGCTTCAAAAGATGCTACAGGCAGCATTTTATACAAAATTAACAATAAATTTACATTTCATTTCCAAATCAGTTTCAACTGTGAACTCTTTATTTTCCACTTATTTTCACAAAACTCCAGTATTTCCTAGATAAAGTAAGTTCCACATAGCAGGAGTCTGTCTCCTTGCCTCTCTAAAAGCTGAATTGTAAAATGGCCACACGACCTTCATCACTCCAGAAAAGTGACAGTGAAGATCTGAAGACTGTCTAGGGGCCAAAGAGATATTCTGATAGACTTGGCTTTATGCTGTCCTCCACTGACCATCTGCATACCCAGGCAAACACATAAGAAAAGTGAAACAGCAAGTAAGACCGTGGTGTTTTAGTGAACAGCAACTGCAGCCCACTAGGCAGCACAGAGAGACCAGTTGGTGAACAGGGATCTCCAAGTAGTTAAATTGTATGCTATTCAATATAGATTTTAACCAAAAGCAATGTTTACAGCATGAGTGAGGTACTAATTGTTTCACAACAAAGAAATTAAAACACAGAATTTAATTCCATATTCTAAAATTGTAAATCAGATTTGCCCCAAAGTGAGGTCCACAGTCCACAGATCAGACTGAGAAACAGTAAATAGAACAAAAGCTGTCCAACGAAGGCACTAATAACAACCCACAGCACATAGGAAGAGATGTCATGTAGTGCTTATGCACTTATAAAGTAAGTTTTTTAGCTTTAATAGTGAATTACAACACTTTAACAAGCAAGTTCAGACCACAAAAAAACGCTCCACAAAATAGTGCAAAATGCTACTGGTGAACTGCTTCCCTAATGAAAGTGACTGAAAGTTACCTACTTTCCCATATCATCACTGCCTTAAGTCTTTGAGAAGCAGCTCCATAGGAACAAACCTTTCCATTTAAAAAAAAAAAAAATTGTTTAAAAACGGATTGTCCATGGATCCTGAAAGACCTGCGGCATTTTGGATGCAACCTTAAAAGATCAATGTTGAATTACATCCTATTTAGGGAAAAGGGAAAACAAGGGCACTGAGAAAGATAGGGCAAAGAGAGGACAAAACAAATCTTGGTAAACTTTGAAACTCTCTACAAGCGTAATTTTCTTTGCTAGAAAGGCTATTCTGCAGGACAGATGTTAACTGCACACTTGTTTGGAGACAAAGTGAAGTTTTTAAAATAAAAGAGGTAGACATTTTCATCAGTTCTCAGGTAGCAATGTAACAGTGCTACTTTGGTGCTCCCCATACTGCAGATTCCATCAACTGTTGCTGGCGTGATCACAGCATTATTTTTAGTGCAGCAGGCGGAAGGAAGACAGGCATGTAGCCAGCAAAAGAGGGCTGATGGAAGGATTTCAGTTTCAAAATAAAGCAGTTCATGCTGTTTTAAAAGCTGAAAGGGAGAACAGGGAAGACTTAAGAATGGTGGGAAAAGGAGAGAAAGAAAATTACTGCCCTTCTGTTGGTGTTCCTGGGAATACTTCACTTGTTCTACGTAACTAATGTGCAACCCAAGGTGTGGGCCGAAGGAAAAGCTATTCTCACTCCATCAGTGAGATTGCATCATCGCCCTGAAAACAGACCAGAATTCCTTCCCAGGAAACATGCACTGGGATTTATTAATTCCCTCCCAAACTCAAATTATGATGAAATTTACATGGGTTAAACTGGCAAGAACATAATTTCTCATCTTCAAGAGCACAGGAGAGCTGTAAAGTGGGGATTTGTATGGAAAATTCAGCTGTGGTGGAACATGTGAAATTGTGCATATCCACTATCCCTGTGAGGACTGAAAACCGCCAAAGATTGGCAGGCAGTGAAGACAAAGTAGAGCAAATTCACACCTTGTGTCATCCCAAGAACTCCAGCGTCACACAGAGCAGCCTCAGCAAATGGCCACATGGGAAGTTTGGCTTCGACAAAGTGATGCCCATATGAAAGGAGTGACACTCCCATCCTTGGAGCTGGGCCAGGCTGCAGGTGCACTCCTGGAGTCATTCTGCCTCTTCCCCTCCTGGGCCAGAGACAGTCCCAGTCCCCGGCCTCCTGACCTTAGACCTATCTATGCACGTGCTTTGCTGCAGCCCTTCATAGGCTGTGTGGGCCACAAGGATCTGCAGAACCAGCGAGGCAACACCCTCTTACTGATGGGAAGAAAAATCATCCGTATTTTTGCAGGTACACAGATCATTTCAGACAAGAGCTGAGACCCTTGTCTACTACTTCACAATGCCATATACAGGGTTTTCATTTTCTTCGCTTTAGCTCACTTGGGCCAGGGTCAGCCAAAGTACAGCCTGCAGCTGCTGCTTTTCTGATTATTGATGAGGATTAGGATTTATTTTTTATACACAGCTTTGTAGGTGTGCAAGACATTTCACAAAAATATATAAGGACAGGGCTCTGAAGAGTTTATACAGCCCAAACAAGTTGCAGCACAGCTAGTAAAGACACACACACAACTAAAAGCTTATTAATGTAAGCTCCATATGTATCTTACTAGAAGGACAAAATGTAGGTTGCTTTGTGTGGCTTTTTTCTAAAGGTAAAGGGTCATTTTTATGTATGACACTTTAACATTTTGTTATAGCAATCTGCTGCTTCAAAGTTCAGCTCACAGGACTTCCATATCCAAGAGATGATTTGTTTCAAAAATAGATTGCGAAAAGGTTTAATTCATATTAGCACTCAAGAAATAAACATCATTGGGTTAAGGGCAGAAGATGGCCCCTCGCTCTTGCTCCAGAGCAAAGTCTGGTTTTCTCCAGCTTTGCCTACAGGACTTAGCAACTAGCTGCAAGGATGTGGGATTACTTTCCCAAGCTTTCTAAGGCCTTTGTTTTCCTGGGAGTAGTCCAAAGGGAACGGTAGAAATTGCCCCAAAACACAGAGAAACAGTGCCTTTGTACTGAAAAAAAAAGAACAACCAGCTGCACTATGCTTTCTTCTGTTGCGTTACCTCTCTGCTGCTGGCACCTCATTTACTGTTACAGCTGCATCCCAGCGCCCTTCTGTGTGTAGTGACAGTAGGTATCCACTCTGTTTCTTTCCTTCCATTCCCAGTGATTATAGTCTAGAACCAGAAGCAACCTCACACCCTGCATCCTCACACCATCCTCCATGCACCTGCACATGGAAAGACCTTCTGTAAACTTTTAAATGTTAAATCTTGCTGAGCTGGTTTCCTAACATCCATTTGTCCATTTTACTGCCTGCGCCTCACCATGACACAGTGTCTGAACCAAAATGCGAGTAAAAGAATCATTCTCTTCACGCTTTAACAATGTGAACGAGTTTTAAATGGCAATGTTTTGTCTAGTTCTTACGTGAGCCAACTGCAATATTCTTTTAGTTGAAATGGAATAAGGTCAGCATGTTATATAGCCATTTTAACACATACTCTGACAGACATCCACCACAGCGCTGATTTCAGCTGTACCACATAGCTGCCGCATGGCAGATAACCGAGGGTCATATCTGTGATTCTCCCCTAACTTAGGGGATGCATGTTAAGAGATACAAAGTCCTGTTTTCAGAGTTGGTAGGCAATGCTAGATGGGACAAAGCTCTGGAAAACAAGCTTAACATGCCCTGTGTTTCCTCACACGCACTAAGGAAGAGTTATTTTCTAAAACTATAACCTGAACTGTCCCCAGTTTACACTAGCGCATATCCCAGTATGTAAAAGGACAATAAGTTTAAGTCTCTGTTATATGTTTGTCTCTGTTATATGTTTCAAAGGGGACTTTAAGGTGCTTTGGGGATGAGCATGCTGTCAAAGTAAAATTTACGCTGAAGATGAAAAAAAAAGTAATGTTTAATGACCATTTCTGCTGATCGCTGGAGCATGACTGCAAGAAGACTTGAATGATGGAGCCTAATACAAACTGGCATCAAGATTGTCCTCAGGACTCTGAGTGAGAGGCCAGAGGCTAAAAATAAGCAAAAGAATCAACAAAAGAATATTAAGAACTAATTTGGCATGTTGAACAAGTAATGCTTACCATCGAAGACCTCTAACATTACTGAATAAATTTGTTTGGAACCAGTTATCCAAGGAGTCCCAGATTTGACAATATAGCACAGCGATATTTTAAGCCAACACGAAGCAGTAAGTGTCCAAGACGATAGTTATATCTAAAGAATCAGCTGGCAAGACTGCACTTACAGCCTTCCACACAGCTATCACTGCAAGATATGCAGTGCTGCCTGTGATGTTTCAGCAAAACACTTCCTGACTCCTGGAGCCTTTGTGTCAGCAGTATTTACTGGAAAGGATGTAAAAATGGATGCCTTGATTAGAAGCGCATCTTTCAGCTAGTGAAAAAGGGCACTGAATAATGAGCTGACATACAAAAGCAAACTTTTTATTCCATCAAGTTTACAGGTTGGCTAAAAGCCCCCAAAATTTTGCAAATGATGATTGCTCCTAGGGGACTATCTCTGTCTGCTTAGTTTATTTGTTTGTATGTACATTCGGTAACTAAGGTCAAAAGTTTTATAGCAGCAACTGTCTCTGAATTGTTACTTGGCTTTGATTTTTCAGCTACGGCACTGAGACTTTTATGCAATGTTGTTAATAATAGAAATGCACTTTGTTTTAGTTTTAACTAATTATAGATTTGCCTGATGCAGTACTTTATGTGCATGGGTAAAAGGTAATTGCTATAGCCTTATAAAATCTAAAGATTAATTTCTGCCTCTAATCACATAGATCTCACTGGTGCTGCAGAGGATTCAATGATGCCAGAATTATATATATATATTATAT
>NW_010388078.1:8115-18303 GCF_000710305.1 Buceros rhinoceros silvestris | reverse complement strand
GCTGCAGCCCACCAACGAAACCCTCAATTTCTGGACCCACTTCATCCCACTGTTGCTCTTCCTCAGCCGTTTCGGACGGCTGCTGCTGCTGCAGGGCGCTGGGGACGTGCCCTTCCACCACCCAGCCTTGCTGCCCCTCTGGTGCTACGCCTCCGGGGTGCTGCTCACCTTCGCCATGAGCTGCACGGCCCATCTCTTCAGCTGCCTCTCTCCGCGCCTCCGCGCCACCTTCTTCTACCTGGACTACGCCTCCATCAGCTACTATGGCTTTGCAAGCACTGTGGCCTACTCTTACTACCTGCTGCCAGGCCTGAGGCCGGGCCCTGAGGCTTCGGGCCGCCAGTGCCATGAGCCGCTACATGCAGCAGCGGCTGGGGTGGCAGCTGGACTGCAGCATGCCCATCATGGCCTACCGTGCCCTGGTGCTGCCAGTGGCCCTGGCACTGGCCGTGGGCTGCACAGCTGCCTGCTGCCGCAGCCGTGCTGCCTGCTGCGCTTACCCCTTCGCCGTGCGCACCTTCGTCTTCGCCATGCCGCTGAGCATGGCCTGCCCCATCATGCTGGAGAGCCTCCTCTTTGATCTTCGCACCCACAACCCCACGCTCTTCATCTACTTTTACCGGCGCTACTGCTGGCTGCTGGTGGCTGCCTTCTTCAATGTCAGCAAAATCCCAGAGCGGATCCAGCCAGGGCTCTTCGACATCGTGGGGCACAGCCACCAGCTTTTCCACATCTTCACCTTCCTCAGCATCTACGACCAGGTGCACTACGTGGAGGATGGGCTGGCCAAGTTCCTCAAGGCACCCCTGGCGACCCCCACTTACCTGGGCACCGTGGGGTATATGCTACTTCTGATGCTTTGCCTGGCCATGGTCATCAGGAGGTTCCTGAACATCACAGACCTCTGCAAGCAGGACTAGCTAGGCCAGTGACTTTCGGGACTGTGACCACCATGCCAGTGACCCTTGGGCTGGAGACCCTTGGGCTGATAACCTTCAGACTGGCGACCCTTCGACCAGCCCTACCATGTCCTGAAGATGCTGTGAAACCTGGGGAAACACACCTGTGGAAGAGCCAGGTCCCTTTTCACAGAGGGTTGCCAGAGAAAATTACCATGGTGAAACTGCTCGTGTTCTTTAAACTACTAGGTAACCAGGGAAAGCAAGCAAAGATGCACTGGTATGTTGCTGCTTAAGAGTATAAACTGAAACAATTTAGCTATGCTACTAGAAAGAATGCATGAACTATGAATGCCACTTACTGATTTAATAACAACTACATTTAAACTAGCTCTGTATATAGGTACATATTTACATATCTAGCTATATATTTATTAGCTACATATATATGTGTGTATATATGTATATATATATATACATCTGAAGACACTTGTGCAATGATTACTCATTGACTTCTTCAAGTCCTGTGTGAAATTTCCTATCAGATTATGCACTGACGTTTATCTTTCTCTGTGATACCTTAACAAGCCTTTGCAGCCACATACTGGATTTTAAATGCAAACCAATCGATAGCTATCTATAGTTTCTAAGGTCTTGCAGCCTTTTCTGACAGGGAACAATAGATTTAACAGAGAGAGAAAAAACAGTTTTGAATTATTACAGAATTACCAGTTGATGGGGAGACTAATTAGACAGGCAGCAAGTGGTTGGTGTAGCCACTTGAATAGTAAAATAAAATAGAGAGATATGTAAAATAATTGAACCAGAAAGGTGTCAAACTCGTTTGGAGTGGGGGTCGGGGGGAGAAAAAGGGCACTGTGTAGTGGCATGTCTCTTCCCCCAGCACGTCAGGAGCATCCGTTTTATTAAGAAGGTTGCTAAGGGGCCCCTGGTAAACCACCCCAAATCAGTCTTTTAGAGTCAAAGTCAGATGCCAGACTTCTTATAAGCCCCTTCCAACTCGGTGGGACTTCTGTGGATGTAAAGAGAGTAACTGATGCATGAGGTCTCATTCTGGATCTTTTAAAGAATTACGTGAAACTGGTTTCTTCTGCTCTTTAATTAGAGCACTCTATCCATTATACCATTATAAAATTAGCTGGAGAATAAGATACTGCTGAATCTGAGTTCAGGACCTAAAATCTGGCTCTACAAGTACTAGATACTGGCATTTTCTCATAATTCCTAACTTTTTCCTATTTTGATTAGTTGTGGCTGCAGCTGGGTTTGAAGTCCTCTTTCAGAAGCTTTGGAGGAGTTAAAAGGCAAGAATTATGAGGTATTTTCCAAAACAGTATCTTTTCACAGCAACCCAGGTATTTATCCTTTTCACACAACAAACAGCTAACTAGAGATTGAACTTACTCTCTACATAAAGAGATATTTTTGTAAACTGTGTGCAGACTTTAAACAGATGAATTTTGATTTTTGTCTGACCGAACAAGAATGCAATAATATTACACAGGGGAGTTACAACTTTAAGTTCAGGTGAGAAACTGCTTGTGTACCCCATTTTCAAAAAGAAGGGTCATATTTCCTTAGGAAGTGCTGATGTCGTACTGCACAATAGTGGAGTGGCTCTTTAACTCAGCCTTTTTGTCCCTATAGTGGAAATACATCTCTGCTTGGGTCTTTCCCATCTTCATGGCAACCATACTGCATGAAAATGTTTTGACTCATCTCATAGTCTTCTGTTAGACAGCCCCTGCCTGTGTTTATAACAGGAATACAGGAAAGACTATAGCTGGAGATTGTGAGGTCAAATCCTCAATATGGGTCAGAACCATCACAGAAACCATTAACTGATACGTCAATTTTGTGAAAATTTCCCTATGAAAGAGCGTAAGCTAAAAGAAAATTACATCCACTTAATTTTATCTTTCACCTCAACCCATTTTAACTATAATGTTTTGAATCTTTTAGATTCTCATTGAATGATGAGAATGGCCTAACAAAAATATGTATTCTTTGCCAGCCAGAATACTGCTAGTATATAATTTGTGGTAGGGTCACGTGTGGTCTCTTAAAGAGATTGGCCAGGTTTTCTGAAGTAGCAGTTGCCAAACTGTGGCCTCTTGAGTTATTACTGATGGGCCATAAAAAACAGCATGGCCCTGTGTGGCTGTCTGTGTTCTGTTTTCATTTGCCAACCTGCATTAAAAAAAATTAAAACTACGTGAAGTATTTTTTATTTTACATATTTTCATTAACTTTTGTCATAGATATGGCATTGCTTTACTCAGCTGTTGGTAAAGCAAAAAATTATCTGCACCACTTGGAGAGGAGGCTGGTTCACAACACTGTTATGCTTTGAAACGTGCTTTATATTGTGGAAAAAACCCTGTAAACTCAGAATAGAAAGCAAATGGATCAAGACCTGCAACAATGTAATCCTATGAGTTCCCACAACTGCAAAAAGAGGCCAAAATCTTTGAGATGTGCTGTATTGAAGTTAAAATAATAGAGGCATAGTAGTTAGAGCCCAGTGACTCATCCAAGTTCCAAAACTAATTATGTAGAAAGGGTTTGCCTGGGAGATGCCACTGGCATGTCCAACCACCAATTAAAAACTAAGAAAGAAATCACAAAGGCCAGGGACAGCATATCTCAGCAATAGAAGAAAGCTCAAAACCAAGCAACAGTTAGAGCCAAATGTAAAGAAGCACAGTGTATAACGGATTATACTGGTGCTTCTCAGTCACAGTGCAGAGGACATCTCAAGAGGCAGTGTCAAAAAAAGGCTGTTGCTGACTCGTAAAAATAAATCTGATATTTGCAGTTAGGCCACACAGGGTCATCTATATATATCTCAATGACAGATAACAGTGTAAAGGTTGGACTGCGAGCAAGTGCAATTTTACAGGAATCTCACTGCTGTTATAAGAGTCGTGTGAGGCCCAGTCATGCTACAGATTGGATATCTGGCTCTGATATTAAAATATTGCTTCATTTAAAAGTTTCTGTTGGCAAAATGTCAAGGCATATGTATGGGCCTGAGCCCTTTGTGGAATTATTTGTAAATGCTAGTTGCAAGTACTGCTCTCTGAGCCACTGTAAGCAGGATATACGAGTCAGGAATGAATGGGTACAGGGAGATGTGATTAGATTTTAAGAGAGCTAATTTTTGTCTGTTTGTCTGGGGTTTTTTTGTTTAAAATGTGGCTACAAATTAAAAAGTTGCAATAAGTGTGGAGAGGATCTAGGGAAATAATACCTGACTCTGTGTTTATTCAGTGAAGGACGTGTATGTAGATAATTGCCTCATTTGCTGTGTCTGATAGCCAGTCTCCATAAATACGGACAGAACAAAACTGAGTTAAAGAGGTTAAAATTAGAACAAGATAGCTATAATTGTAGTGCTTGTGCATTTGGGTGGCTTGCAAGGGAGCGGGATCTCTTTGTGGTGTGAAAGCACACACGGCTGAACTGCAGTCTACACAATGGCCTATTTTGCAAGCCTAACCTCGGGGCTCTTCCAAGGAACCTGTAAGCTTCAAGCTTATCTTTGTGTACGATTGATATACGTGGGCTGCAGTAATTATCCCATATTCTGTGGCAATTCATTATTTCTTCTTCTGCAGTGTACTCATTGGAATGTCACTATCCGGGAAATCTGTACAGCTCTGAGCTGCTTCATTAGCAAGACTAGAGTCTGCAGTCTGGAAACAAAGGGAAAGGTTTCATCTGCATGCTGCACTTGTAGAAATTTAGCAGATAAAATTAGAAACACTTTTTTTTCCTAAAATGATAGTTTTGCTTAGTTGTCCAGTGTTGTGCTTATTATTTATTTGTTGAATCTAGCTATAATATTGGGGTTTTGTAAACTGCACCTGCAGAAAATGACAGTATGAGAGGTTTACGTCGTGTTTATGTAAACTCTGAGGCAGCACATTAAGTATTATTGCACTTAACTCAGTTGATTACCATCCACATGCCTTACAGAAGCAAATCATACCTGTAGTAATTGCCCAGACTGTACTTTTTTTCATTGTCTACGAGAGTAAAAATGACCAAGTGGCTGGTAACAAGCCAAGGAGTCAGGCACTCCTGGGTTCTTGTGCCTGCTTTGCCACTACCTGTTCTGTAATGTAGGGCAAGTTGTTTAAACTCTGTTAATTTTGAATTATTTTAATTCATGTAAAACACTGGAATTGTACCGGAGTTGAATTTGATCCTTTGTATCTCAGTTTCCACATCTGCAAGACGGGGAGAATATACCTTACCTACCTCACAGGGTTGCTCTAAAGACCTGCTAATATTTGTAAAGCACTTAAAAATGCAAAGACCCTCCTAGGTGCTAAGAAGAAGTATTACTGAACTCTGGCAGAGAGAATGTTACATTTTTCTGTAGCTCCTCATCTCATAGGGGGAGGAACACAAATGTTCTAGATCGTGAACTCTTGGAACAAACCCTCATCATTGCCATACTCCTAGGAGATTCGCATCCTGCGCCCCTTAGAGCTGATGGCAAAATTTCCACTGGCTGCAGGCAGGGTTGGGCATTCAAGACCTAAGCGGTAGTAAAAAGGCCGACTAAATGCTTAAGAGTCAGAAGTAAGGAGAACACATAAATGAGTTAAGCACTGTTCAGAAATTCTCACTGGTGACTTGTACCGAGGGACATTGCAATCTGACATGCTGAAATGAGTTATCATTGTTTGTTTAGCCATGGATTCTATTCCGGTTACTGCAAAACAATGGAGCAAGATTTCCTGTCAGTGTCTGTAAGACTGATTATGTCTCAGTTGCCATTGGGAATTTCAACCTACTTCTTAATAGAGTAAAAAGACTGTAAATAAATGCAGCTTTTAAATAAAAATGCGTAATCACTTGAGTACATAAAATAATATTGATCAGACAAACAATTTTCTCTTTTCCCCTCCCATTTCCTAAAAGCAGCAACATGGAGCCAATTCTTGAGCAAAACCTGAAATTGGATCTTCTCACCATACTCTTCCTTTGCTGTGGAGTCCTGACTAGTCATCCTGCTAACCCACTCTGCCCTTCTCCTGGAAGGACTGATAGAAACAGCAACACTGAGCAGAGGAT
This sequence comes from Buceros rhinoceros silvestris, assembly GCF_000710305.1. Lineage (NCBI taxonomy): Eukaryota > Metazoa > Chordata > Aves > Bucerotiformes > Bucerotidae > Buceros > Buceros rhinoceros. The sequence goes on along the minus strand of NW_010388078.1, from coordinate 12,295 downwards.
GTTGTTTTTAAGAGCTTTTCTAACTGGCAGCAATAGTGGAGAAAAAAGAAAAGACATCAAATGGTTTGAGTGGTTCACTAAGTCAAAGACTCTACCATTAGAAATTCACCCTATCCCAGTATATTCCTATCTTCTGTTACACATCTGTAAGTCAGGGCTACACAACCAACATGCAAGTTACAGCTGAGACTTTATCCTCTACTCAGATGAGATGCAAGATGCTGAGGAAGTAAGTGTCACATGCACTGAAAGACACAGATCTCTATTCAAGACAATTGTCTTGGAGCTGAGTATGGAATAAAATGAAACTATTTTCACAACTTCCTTAGACAGATGCTGCTTCATTCCACTGAATTCAGTTATAAATCGATGACCAAGATAAAGGAAGCAGGCTTTTGCTCAAAGTTCTTTGAAAGGAATCACCACCAGTAGACTGCTGCTTTCAGGGCAATTGCTTCCTGGGCCATACTCAGACCATGGAGGATTCTGAAGTAGGGCTTTGCTACTTGATGTGAATGCCTTAGGATTTGTTGTTGTAGCTGGGAATTAGTAGTATGGAGAAACAGCTTATAGTAAGTCAATTCTGTCTGCTAGAGATTCAAGCACGCTTTAGTAAGAGGTATTACATTTAAGAGTCTGTGCATGCAATGAACAAAAAGTATTTTGTTTGGTTCTGTTGGGAAGGTTTGAAAATTTACTCTTCATACACTTTTGGATGCTGACCACTATACATGTAATGACTATGCATTTTTAGCAAAAGAAGGTGTGAGCTATAAATAAAGCTGATTCTGAGTACATTTTTGCAGAAATGCTTTTACAATTATTTATTTATTTATTAATATACATTACTGTGACACATGTAAGGTATTTCTGAGAACACTATACCACAGCAAAAGTAGTGTTGCCATTTTATTGCCTTTTGTGTTTTAAAGCAATAAAAGAATATCATTGCCTCCTTAGTTCTCCAGTATATGCTAACTAATTAATGATAGCCACCCCCATTCTATTAACATTCATTAATATGTGTAAGGAGATCAATGTTCTGCCCACAGTGCTCTCTGAAAAATCATGAGATTATTAGCAACATCGGTGTCAAGAATCACAGCAAAATATTGGCTGCAAAATCAAGGCATCTATTTGGCATCAAATAAAGTCACCCATTTGGCAGACAAGGACTGTTCCAAGTGGCAGAATATCGTGTCCAGGCACCAAAAAGCGCCCAAGGAACTGCAATTACCTGAAGCATCTGCTTTAAGCCTTTGTTGTGGTTTAAACCCAGCTGGCAACTATGCACCACGCAGCTGCTCATCCACCCCTTTCCTACTTCTGGGCGGGGAGGACAATTAAAAAAAAGGTAAAAGTGAAGCCGTGAGGGTTAAGGTAAGGAGAGAGAAAAAACGATAGTAATTACAACGATAAAATGAGTGATATACAATGCACTGCTTACTGCTGCCTTATATATACTGTGCATGACATCAGTATGGTAAAGAATATCCGATTGGCTGGTACTGTCCAGCTATCCTGGCTGTGGAAATTAATCCTATCCTAGCTGAAGCCAGGACAGCCTTCTCTGTCAAAATTCATCAGGGCACAGTGTATCCCAACATAATTTCAGGCACCTCCTGATCCTATTAAAAGACTAAACACCGTGGAAAACTGTATGATACTCTAGTTGAGGTTTGTACAACTCCTTCAAAAGTGGAATGGAAAGCAAAAAAATGTCTCTGCTAGGAGAGGTAATTTGTTGAGGTCAGTACCTCAGCCTTCAGCTGAGATCACTCCATAGTTTTGATAGCCAACTGGAAATCTGAAGGCGATTTGTTACCATGACATCACTTCTCTGACAAATGGCCTTAAAAGTCAGGAGAGTGTATTTGTGGAGGAACAAAGGGACATCTGATGCACAGCTTTAACCTTCAGATTTTATTCTCTTGTTGTAGAATAATGTATGGTTAGTAGAATCTATCGGTGGAGAAGAACCTCATTAATAAAATAAAAAGCTGGTAGAAAGGAAAAGCATATCAGTATTAATGCTTAGGCTAAATCTTGGTTTCAGTAACGAGAGCCTCTGGGGCAGACAGTACAGATGCACTCTTCTGCATCAGAAAGCCCTCTATTACAAGGCAGATTTCTTACTAAGAGTGGCAGTACACTTCTGTCAGTGGGGAGCTGGAAATATTCATCTGGCCAAGGAGGACAGCCTTTGGGCATGTGATATATGCTTTATAGGAGAATGACAACAACCATATCACACAATCTTTTTGGAGAGTGAACAATTGTATAGCGTTCTCTAGTTTTAGTCTCTCCTGCCCCCAAGATCTAATCTCCTTTTGTATCCCTTCTGACAGATGAAATATGAAAACATAGTTTTCCTTAATTTTTGGTGTTAAGTGTACTTCTCATCTATTATCTTCTTCTTTGCTAGGAAACATCTATTCTCTGTTGCTCTCCTCTGTTTTCCTCAGGAACCAGGCAATGCCACTTGCACGAGAAGAAAAACCTTTATTTTTCCCTCTTTATATGCTGGCTTCTCTGCTTCTGCAATCACTGGCACAGCAGTGTCCCAGAATCTCAGCTTCTCATTTTAACAACACTTGGAAAGACAACTATGAAATGTCAATGGGGTTGATAACACACATAGATATCTGAAGAATGCATAAAAAATGTAAGTAATGAGCAGAAGGTAAACAGCTGGAACAGCTTCTCTGATACCTTTGCACACATAGGTATTCTCTCATTATCCCAAATTCAGCAAAGTTCATAAGCATATGCTTAACTTTAATATAAATACATGTTTATCTTTGTTTATTCACGGAGGTAAAGTGTTTAAGTGTGCTATAGAAGCAGAGGCCTAATGAGCAGACAGTGCCAGGAAAATACTGTCAGCAAGAGTCTGGCACCACAAATTCTGCCATGCAGCCCAATAGCAGTATCCTACCCTCTGATACCCGAAACTCACATTCCCTCCTCTGCCATAGTCCTTCAAAGCATTCTCCTTTCAGACCACTGTCTGAAAGATTTCAATGGGAAACAAAGAGAAAAATACACATGTAAAAGCTAGAAATGTACCAATTTTGTAATGAAATAAAGCTGCAAATTTTCCAACGGTAGCAATCACAACAAGAAAACTTGTTTCTTATTGTTTGGTAAAAAACCATAGCTTGGGGTAAACCAGTTTGGGACAGTAATCGGACTCACTAAGCACTAAAAAATACACTCACTAGCCAATCTGGTTAAAAAGAATGTTTATGTCTGTATTATATTGACTCAAAGATTAAACATAGAAGCCAAATATTCTGTGCAGAATAACTTTGTCCCTAGCAACAGCCTATGTTCCTTCAAACTGTAAGTATTCCACTCCAACAAAAGCATGCCATATCCTTTATTTTAAAGTTCAGATGTACTTTGGACAATAAAAAATAATCTGACTTAATTGATTTCAGTGAAACGGTGACTTTCTCCAAGCAGAGTTACTGAAGACCTGCAGTGAATCTGGTTGTCTCACCTTTACAGCAGTTGTGGCTTCGAGTGCAAGTCCTCAGTGGATGTTCACTTAGCAGTATTAAATGCTGTTTATTGATGCTATTAAATAACCCCAAGGCATGTTACTCCTTAGCCCAATATGCACATATAGCTAACAAATATTTATGATTTCCAGGCTCTGGAAGTGTCATGATTTCTAGCTTCAGTGTCAGGGCAGAACTGCCAGATACGTCCCAGACATGAATGACTTCCAGCTTTATTACTCAACATTAATTACTCTTTGTTTTAAAAGCCATTTCAGTCACCCAATATCTGATGAATGAAACAATCTGCAACAAACAGGCGGTAAATGAAATCTCTACAGTGAAAACTTCCCATGTGTACTATAATAGATTAGTGGCAGTGAGGTTCCCGTCACATGAGCTAAATTCATGATTCATGAGCTAAATGTACAAACAAGCACCATACGCAATTTTCTTTCTTTTGCATTTTGCCCGGAAGACACAAACAGGTTGGGAAGTAATTCTGGCTGGTAAAAAGCCCTCTGACCCTACTTATCCCCTAATCATATCACTCCACTACTGGCAGAGAGGATGCAACAGTAATGCAGAGTGGCACAGCACATCTCCTCTACGCTGCACTGGTCCATATGTGGCACACAGGCCCTGAAGATCCCACTGGGGTTTCCCTACTCATG
>NW_010388078.1:6880-8027 GCF_000710305.1 Buceros rhinoceros silvestris | reverse complement strand
CATGTGAGTCAAAGCAGCCTGCGAATCAGGCAGTTACAGCCCTGCCTGCTTGCTGTGCCAAGTGAACCTCAGAATAAAGAGATTCAGGCCTGCTGTTCAGAAGACAGTTTTGCAATATTGTCTGTGCCCAGCAGACCTGTGGAGGACAATGAGGTCAACCAGCAGGAGTTTCCTAGACAAGGTTTAGTCTTACTCAGTTTTAAGAAAACAAACCTCAATTTTCAAACTCAGCCATCGGTGCTCTGAAATCTCAGAGTTTGATAGAATCCTCATATTTCCCCAACCTGAAATGAAAAAAAGACAAAATAAATTATTCACATATATTGAAAAATGTCAGCCAATTCAGTTTGTTTTTTTTTTTTAATCTGCTCCAGTCAATGCACAGACCTGCACAGCAGCATGGTAGCATATGTGAAGACTAAATGAAGTGTAGTGTAGCACAGTGTCTATTTTAAAACAAACTGGCTGCAGCGATTTTTGGAAGCTGACCAGCATGGTGGCGGGGCTGGCGGGCTGGCCTGGCAGTGAGGCCAGAGGCTAGGCAGCAGAGCCACCAGGAGGAGCATGTAGACCGCTCCTGGGGTGCAGGGATCTCCCTCCAGCAAGGCTGATGGGAAGCTGCATGGCTCAAGCAAGAGCGCATTTTTTTCTCTGGTAGCTAGCCACTGTATTTCTCACTTGCAGCTCTCAGAGGGGAGCAGAGGAGTACTCACCAGGCACCTCCACCCTCTTTTCCCTGGATGCTGCACAGCTGGTGAAAAAGCTGCCCTTTGTGGCTCCCCTCTCCAGGGCACCTCTATTGCTCCCAGGGCTTATTTGGAGGGGGTGCCCCATCCGTATAACACTGTAAGCAAGAAGTTGGCACAGAGAACCTGACGGTCTGGCAAAAATAATGCTGCTTGCTGATATAATCCCATATGAAAAGAAAAACTGTTTTGAGATGCTGCACAGCTGGTGAAAAAGCTGCCCTTTGTGGCTCCCCTCTCCAGGGCACCTCTATTGCTCCCAGGGCTTATTTGGAGGGGGTGCCCCATCCGTATAACACTGTAAGCAAGAAGTTGGCACAGAGAACCTGACGGTCTGGCAAAAATAATGCTGCTTGCTGATATAATCCCATATGAAAAGAAAAACTGTTTTGAAGGGGATG
>NW_010388078.1:0-6750 GCF_000710305.1 Buceros rhinoceros silvestris | reverse complement strand
CTGGAACTTATACTGAAAGTGAGTCAGTCAGAGTGAGAGTATGCATCTTGCCATGTTGATCTTTTACTCAAACACACTGACTAAAATAAGTTAATTTGTTCTGTTTCCAGGTTGGATTAAACTTACATTATCAGTTTAAAACTAATGAATGCTAAACAAGCAAAGAAACAAAACAGACAATAGGTCAAAATAAATTTCTGAAAGAATCCCCTTGTGCAGGATTTCATCCTCCAGTACTGGATGGCTGCAGGTTGAGCATTTGAAAGTAAACAGATCAGAAATAGCTCCATCCTGGCCCAGAACTGTCTGCGAGGATTTCTCAGGACAAGACAGGGCAAGAGAGCAGGACTGGCCCCAATAAAGCCTGGGTTAGCCATAAGGCACACACCTGGCTGGCGAGACACCACGTCTACCCTACTCTACCCAGGTTGACTTGTCACCTACTGGATGTGAACGGCTTTCTTATTCTGACACTGGGTTTTCAGACCATGTTAGTACATGTTCGTACAGCCTACCTACCGCATTCCCAGCTGATGTCAAACAATGCACATGTATTTCATGCTACAGTTTTCAAGACCTAAAGCATTAAAAATCACTTTCTAAAACACTGCAGTCCTCTTTTTGTCTCTAACATTGAAATGTCAATGATTCAAGCAGTGATTCAATCCCTGCTTGCTAGTTAACTTTTCCCTCTCCTTCAACTGCAGACTCTACATATTGTCCCCTGCTCATAGTTTCCCACTTGAACAGAAGCTGTTGATCTAGCTAAGCTGTTTGTAAAGCAGAGCTGATGCTCATCCTTTCTGCTCAGTGACAGACACAGATACTGGGCCATGATCTCCAAGCTCTCCTGGGGAGCTCTGATTCATTTTGGCCAGCAACACTTCTTTCCCAACCTGTAGCCAAAGATCACACAGCACATCTGATCACACACCAGAGCCGTGGTTTACTTTCTACTATTCGAAGAAGCCTGTTAGGGGCACAGTCACAAGCCAGAGCTGCCCTAAGGCTGCCAGACATATCTCCACAGCCCTTGTCGAAGCTAGGATATGGTTGACTCCCTTCTGCTTTAACAATAAATGGGAAACTGTTTTTTACAGTATGAGCTCCTATGCAAGTTGCCCAATGACCCCTGCACCTTGGGCTGGCACAAGATGTGCAAGTCAGCAGCCTCACTGCATGGATGCAGATCTAGCATCTCATCAAAGCGTTTCCACATTTCTTTACTATGCTATTCCTTTCAAAAATGGTTTCCCTAGCCATTTATCTTTTCACACTTTCTAACCCAACTTCACTAGGTCATTACCTTCTCTTTACAAACCTGAAGCCTGAAGCCCTGTTTCTTTAGTTCTGACTCCTTCAGAGCAATCCGACCTCTGACAACTGTCTCAAATGTGCGTGGAAGTTCTCCAAGAAAAAACAAGCTGGTGCAGATAGCGAGACTGTCTGTGCTGTATACGTGGCGCTTCTCCCTGTGTCAGTGCCATACCAATGCCCTGCCTTGTTAACTTTGTGTAGCTATATGTGCTGCTGTCATGCAGACAGGATATACAACTGAATTCCTAACTTGTGGCCTTTCTATAGTCTTCTCTTCCTGTCTTATAGCATTGGTTGTATTAGCACTAAAAAAGAGTAAGTCTACATCCCACCTGAGGGATATTCAAAATGCAGCAACATGCAATCATGCCTGTACATTCAGTTGAGTCCAGTAATAGCATAATAATCAATTTATTCTGACGTATCTGTGAAAACTGAATGTACTTACTTCCTCACAGTCTATCTACAGGCAAAGCTTTTCTGCGTGTTTCAGACATTATATAAACTAAGCCTACATACGACCTATCTACATACAAAATATCCTGGAAATTCTAGACTCCAAAGAATTTGCTTCAGTAATACTGAGATTCATTGTCTTTTCTCATCAGATTTTGTTCTTAGGATATTAGTCATCATTTCTTTGTCAACACGTTTTGCGTATCTCAACATGACTGATTGCCTTGCAAGTCTGATCAGTGAGAATCTGGAGGCCTTGACCATATTTTTCAATATTATCTGTAGGGATTTACTCTAAACTAAGAGCGTGAGTAATATTCTGCAGTACAATCTTTTATGCTCAATGTCAAATATAACAGGCTTCTAATAATAGAACCACCACAATCTGTTCAGCTATTCCAGTCCTGGATCTGCCACAGGAAGTATCTCATTAGATTACAGCTAATGCAGTAAACAGTGATTCTTTCTAGTGACATGGTAAGAACAGAAAGGTTTCACATGTTGGAGAGTTTTCTTATCTACAGTACTTTTCTACAGAATTTAGCAGGGTGAGTTTCAGTGAAATATTTACAAATTCTCTTACAAAAATTACCACAGCATGCACTGAACTCTGGGGTTTTATAAGGCTGTTTATAATTAGAAAGGACAACCATCTACAGGGTATGCTTATGCTAAGTCTCAAATTTCAGTCCTCACTTACAACCGTGCATTCAAAGATATTTATTTTATGATGGGAACATAAAGGAAGAAACAGGAATGTAATGGGGAAATATAACATTCCCTACATTATCCCTTAGCTCAAATAATTTTCTTGAAAATTCCCACATTTTCTTTCATGCAGAGATCAAGTCTCAGAAGTATTAGTTGCTTTAGTACTAGCTGTTAACAAAATAAAAATCTTTTTAAGATGTTCCTCAGCTTTGACTACTGTGGCTAATATTCCAAACTAATTCTCTGGTCCAGCTGGCATTACAGTGCAATGTTCCCATCAATGCTCATTTGAATACTTATCTTAAGCCTGCACTGAATTTGTGTGACACCACAGACTTACGGGAGGAAAAAAAAAAAGTGACGCGGAGGTGCCAGGCTTCATGGCTATCCAAGCTGTATGCAAAACCTCCTTCCCCTGCCATGTCCTGCAGCTGCACAGCCACGGCTGTCACATGATCCCAGCCTCCTGCTTTCTCCTGTGCAATCCCACCATCCCAGCCATATATACTCTGCTACCAGAAGACCAAGCTAAAGCAACGAGACAGGTTAAGCCCAGCATGCTGCAGCCCCAGCCTACAGTCAGGAGCAGAGCCGAACAGAGTTAGGAAGTTGTGGCTGAAGACTCAGATCAGAAACCCAAACCAAACCTGCAGAACTCCAGAGGGTTTTACATCTGCACCACTTGCACATCGGAGCCCTTGGCCACAAGAGGTGTTGTTTCCCGTGAACACGTGCCCAGTAACAGCCAGTCTGAACAGTGCTTTTAACCTTGGCTAGGCAGTGCCTCACTACACCCATTTCTCAAGGCCAGGTGCTGTCATCCCCTTAGGCTGAAGTTTGTTTCCTGGTCTGGGCTGGGTTTTGTGAAAGGTGCTGTGTTGTGCACAGCAGAGCTGTGAGAGGAACAGACTAATTCTGCCTCCTCCAAAAATAGATGCATCTGGTACATGCATCTGTTTCTGTATATATTGTAATGTCTGCAATTAGCTTTTCCATATTTCAAATTGCAAAAGTAAGACACACTATATTCAGAACATATGTATACAGTTATGCCTCCGTTTCCTCTCTGTAACACTGGGTAAACTGTGCACCCCTACCTCAAGGAATTTAGTAAGGCAATGGAGAGGCATTAGAGTATTTTCAAAAGACACCAGTTGGAGTTGTGTGACAGATTCACAATGAATTTCAACAGGAATGTGGTGCTGGAAAAATGTGTCAGAATCTAGTTTTAGGAGCGCTACAATCGCTTGAGTCTCTCTGACAGAATTTGTGATTTCTTCATAGAGAAAAGCGCCTGAGATGCTGATCTGCCCCTCACGGGAAAGATACCAGCAGATTCAGTAATTCTGCATTTTCTTGCTCTGGATTTAGAATTATTATCACTACTGTGTTGTAATAATCTAAGCTTTGTTCATTTTTAGCTCAGAATTTGGATAGACATATTACTATACTCTTCAAGCTGTTTCTTTTGTTTATATATTTCCACAACACATGTCCTTTTGTCTAAATCTTAATATAGATTCTGCACCAATTTTTACTTGCTCACCTGTTGTACCAGCTTTAACTGTTATATCAGTTATACCGGGTTCAATGCAGTTTTTGCTGCTCAGTCATTTTCCTTCCATCTGCCAGAGCCTATGTAACTCCTTAGCTTACAAGTATTCATCACAGTATCCCTTGGTGGATTCTTAGATCTTGCTGACAGCTGCTTGTTCTTTCATAGTTTTTACATAAGTTGTAGAGATGTGGAAACTTGTTCTGACCCTTCTATCTCCAAGTTTCAAGACAGAGACTTCTCTGCATTTACAAGAGCTTTCCTTCAAAATTCTCTTCAAAAATCTTTTATCTGAAAATGTGTTTTTTAAAGGTCACATATTGTTCTGCAGTCCAGATGTCAGACAATACCGTGCGTTAATTCTACAGTCCCCTGAAAGACCTTCCACACTATGAAGTTTTTTCTGTTTTATGAAAGTAATTTTATTGGCAAAACATATGCCTAACAAAAGGGATATGACTCTATGGTTACTGTAATAGGAATTATTACGCTGTTTACAGTTGAGCTTTAAAAACAATATTCAGATAGCTCTAGTTTTGGTCACTAAAGCTGTAGACTGCTTAGGTTTTTTAATTCCCTCATTAAAGCCAGAGGTGGTGAATTTCTAATGTCAATTTTTGCCAGGTTGGGCATAGGGATCTGTAGGTTACACATATAAGGTGAAACTCATCGCTTGGAAGCCCTGAGAAAAGCTCCTATTTCAAGTTCCTTGTTTTGATGGCTGAAGTACCTAGCTTCAATCAGAATCCAATAGCTCACTGGAGTAACAGTGTCTCTCTTTGCCCAGGGCAATTTTACCATGCAGCCAAATGTCACCCACCACAGGCCTCCAAATTCTTCTGGCAATGATCCACTTGTGCAATTGGGAGAGGGTGGGCAGAGAGAGACTAGAGATGGTGTTTGTGCTGTGCACTCCACTGCCTGCATCCAACTGCACAAAACCAGCACACGAAGCCTGACAGCCCAACTGGAAGCGAGCAGAGATCTGGGGTAGATTAAAGGCAGGGACATGAACAAGGCACCAGAATCAAGGTCTCTGAGCTTTGGACTCGGGTGCTCAGAGGTGGCTGTGGCCCCAACACTGGACAAAACATCCCTCTTTGCTGTGAGTGATGAGGAGGTCATGGCTTGCCACTGCCTCTTTAAAACCTTTGCATGGGATGTTGGATGAGGCCAAACAGAGAAGCAATGGCTGTGTCCCCTTCATCTATCTGCTAGTAGCTGCAGCACCACTGCCATAGAAACCAGGCTGATGGATCTGATGCTTGACTCTAGCAGAGACTCACTGCTAGAAAACCCAGGCCTTCTCAACACCATAGGCATAGGTATTTTACACCTAGAGCAGTTATTCATTCAGGACCAGGTTTCACACATGCAGTGGCAGAAGAGGTGTCACAGGGACTTACCTTCTTAAAGTGCAAATATTATCAATGTAACAGCTTCCTACCAAGTGTTGCTTGGCATATTAATCTTTCAGTCCAGATTTCATTGGTTTCCTACTCTTTTATCCCATCGTGTACGTAATTCTGTTGTATGTTAGCCATCAAGAGAATTTTGGCTTAGCGGCCATGTTATACACAAGTAAGTCATCAGTAAGACACCATCTTTGTACCAGTAGCGTTAAGTGTCTACATGCAGAATGTCTCTCTAAGGTTCAGACTTTAGCAAAATGTGCATATTGAAAAAAAAAATCACAGCAATGCACTGGAACTATCTATGCTTTTTGTGAGTTCTCTAATGCTACTCATTTGAACTGTAAGAAAATGTTAGAAACAGTGTGTCACATTGTCTAATTAACAAATTGAGATAAAGTGAGAGCTGTTGTCCTCAGCCTGCATGTAGCTTAAAGCTTTCTCCTTCTGTCTTAGCTCTGAATAAGAATCTGTTGCCTGAAATGTTATGGGTCTTTTTAGTTGGTCCAATGAAAACTCATCTGTGCGTAAGAATTTTGCCTTGCTTGATGTCTTTGGCAATCATACTGAAAAAAAATTACTGCCGGAGCCCCATACAGCCATGACTATTCAACTGTCAGGCAGGTATCAAGAGTTCTTTATTCCTGTCAGACACAAACCATTATATAGCAGCATTCTTCAAGAGACAGATCTGCTTGTGGGACATATAAATACTGGTTTTCCTTCCACTGAAGTTAATAGGAGCAAGGATAGAGGTATAATGTTATGAGATGCTAAGATCTTAAAATATGCTCTGAATTATTTCTATTTTAAGAGCTGTTTTGCTTTGGAGGATGAAAGGTCTGTTCACTTAATATGAGGAACAAGGCTTGTCTCAGAGATGTGGAAGAACATCTATTCATTGAAAAAGCTTAGCTATTTCAGGAATAATCTGTAAATTATTTTAAGAGTTTGTTTAAACTGTTAACTATACCTGGCAGAATTCTGTTGAATGCAGTATTGTTTGTTTAGCCTTCTTCATTGCTTCAAGGAAATTTGTTGGGACTTGTCACTTCTGCTGTTAAAACTGTTCTAGTTTGTATAAATAGTTACACATTCACTTGGACTGGAACTAACCATCACCATCCCCAGAAGGGTTACCAAACCACTAAATGAAAGCATTGTTTTTTCTCTCACCAGCTGTCTTCACAAATATTTAAGTGTATTTTACAAAGTGGCACTGTTGCAGTCAAAGGGACTCGTGGTCATGTCACAGATGTGAGGAAGAATGAATGAGGAGAGGAGAGGAGAGGGGAGGGG